>NC_086446.1:423484523-423769523 GCF_028390025.1 Pseudophryne corroboree | reverse complement strand
AGCAGCCAGTATTTACCCTGCACAGAAAAAATATAACTGTATTTGCTCCCCTTGCATGGCACCATTGTGTATTCCAGACACAAAGGGGGTAATTCAGAGTTGATCGTAGCAGCATATTTGTTAGCAGATGGGCAAAACCATGTGCACTGCAGGGGGAGGGGGGGGGGGGGGGGGCTGGGCAAATATAACGTGCAGAGAGAGTTAGATTTGGGTGGGTTATTTTGTTTCTGTGCAGGGTAAATACTGGCTGCCTTATTTTGACACTGCAACATAGATTTCAGTTTGAACACACACCCCACCCAAATGTAACTCTCTCTGCACATGTTATATCTGCCCCCCCTCCCTCCAGTGCACATGGTTTTGCCCACCTACTGACAAATTTGCTGCTACAATCAGGTCTGAATTAGGCCCCAAGTTACTTGTTTTTTCTTTGGGCTTTACTAACAAACATGAATCAGGCCCATAGTATCTGGTGAGGTAGACA
The DNA here is from genome assembly GCF_028390025.1 of Pseudophryne corroboree. Taxonomy (NCBI): domain Eukaryota; kingdom Metazoa; phylum Chordata; class Amphibia; order Anura; family Myobatrachidae; genus Pseudophryne; species Pseudophryne corroboree. Next base: position 423,769,039 of record NC_086446.1, on the reverse strand, counting down.
TTCAGGTATTTTATTTTATTATGTAATCATAGTTATACAGTAGTCATGACATGCTGTTGTGTCTTCAAGAGCAAGTTGAGGGCAAGAACCTACATCGTCTGTCAATAAATGGTTTACAGTAACGCCATTGCTGTAGAGGATGAATGGAGCTTATAGCTCGTATATACCTTACGACTAGAGATGAGCAGGTTCGGTTCTCAGAGAACTGAACCCTACCGAACTTCATGTCCCGAGCCTGGATCTGAGCCCGGCTTGGGTTTTCCCGCCTGACTCGGAAACCAGAATGAGGCAAAACGTCATCATCCCGCTGTCAGATTCTCGCGGGGTTTGGATACTATATAAGGAGCCACGCGTTGCCGCCGTTTTCACGCCAGTCCTGGAGAGTGTTGTGAGAGGACGTGTCTCCATCCTCAGTGTCTGTGCGGGCGGGAAAGTGGGGTGGTGATTATAGTGCTGTTTTGTGCTGCTTAGTCCAGTGTAGTGTCTTAGCTGCATCAGTCAGTCCAGTGACCAGTCACAGTGGTGGTGTCCTCTGCTGCCATATGTCCAGTGATGCTGTATAAGTCCCTTACAGTGTCACTGTGTTGTCCTGCATCAGCCAGTGGTAGTGTCCTGTGCATCAGTCAGTCCACTAAGCTAAGCGACACAAGTGTGCGGCACAAACACCTGGCCCATCTAGAAGTGGCACTGCAGTGGCAGACAGGATGGCAGATATAAAAAAAGGACCCAAACAGCACATCATGCAAAGATGAAGAAGAGGTGCAATGAGGTATGACTAAGCTAAGCGACACAAACAATTGGCCCATCTAGGAGTGGCATTGCAGTGTCAGACAGGAGGGCACTTAAAAAAAAAAAAAATAGTACCCAAACCACACATCATGCCAAGAAGTAAAAGAGTGCAATGAGGTAGCTGTATGACTAAGCTAAGCGACTCAAGTGTGCAGCACAAACACCTGGCCCATCTAGGATTGGCACTGCAGTCCCACTGCACTAATGGCGGATACCGGACGCACATCTAACACCAGCATAGTTGTTATGGCCTCAGAAATCCGCTTTGCAACAGGGTATATATATATATATATATTAGTGATGAGCGGGTTCAGTTTCTCGGAAACCGAACCCCCCCGAACTTCACCCTTTTTACACGGGTCCGAGGCATACTCGGATTCTCCCGTATGGCTCGGTTAACCCGAGCGCGCCCGAACGTCATCATCCCGCTGTCGGATTCTCGCGAGATTCGGATTCGGATTCTACATCGCCGCCATTTTCACTCGTGCATTGGAAATGTTAGGGAGAGGACGTGGCTGGCGTCCTCTCCGTGTATTGTTGATGCAAATATTTGTGCTTGCTTTACTTATTGCTTAATTGTGGGGACTGGGGAGCAGCTGTATATTAATATAGGAGGAGTACAGTGCAGAGTTTTGCTGATCAGTGACCACCAGTTTTATCCGTTCTCTGCATGAAAAAAACGCTCCTTATCTGTGCTCAGTGTGCTGCATATATCTGTGCTCACACTGCTTAATTGTGGGGACTGGGGGGCAGCTGTATTATATAGCAGGAGTACAGTGCAGAGTTTTGCTGACAGTGACCACCAGTATATGTTGTCTGCCTGAAAAACACTCCATATCATACTTGCCTACTTTTCAAAACTAGTTTCAGGGAGATTATAGGTTCGCGCAGAATGAGGGAGCGTGTAATGCTCCGCCCAAAGGGCATGTGTTATATATATATATATATATATATATATATATTTATATATATACACACACACACACACAATTGGATCCCTCTCAGTATCAATGTGGAAAGTAGCCCATAGGCTTCTATAAGGTAACGCCAACAATAGCTGGCATTATCCTCCGCACTGAGCCCCCGCCTGGGCTTAGAACATATTGGAAATGCGGTAAAAACCCAGGAAGCAGGGGTTTTACCACATTTTCCCATTAGTACATACCACCCGGAGTCGGAATACCGACACCCTGACTGGCACAACCCCGACATATTCTCCCACCTATAGAGGGAGAATAAATTAGTGTGCCAAGCATACCGAGGCACCGTGCCCGCAGTGTGGTGAGCGCAGCGAGCCCGCAAGGGGCTGCGTTGCGCTCCCCCCCCCGTCGGGATTATGCCGGTCAAGATCCCGGTGTCGGTATTCTGACTGCCGGGATTCTGTCCGGCGGTATCGCGTACTGATCCCACATGGAGGAGAAAAGATGTGTGAGGGAGAGTGAAGGATGTGGGGGAGAGATTGTGAGAGGTGGGGGAGATTAAGCAAGACAGGGAGAAAGATGTATGGGGAATGTAGGGGGATAAAGAGAGTGTCTGAGGGGAGCAAAGTAAAAAAACAAAACCTGTAAAAGCTAGTGACCCTTCAAATGATGGGTCCAACCAAAACACAGTGTGTGCTGTATGTCCTCAATGTCACCCTCTACTGTGAACAAAATAACCCCCATTTTAGTGCGTTTTGATTATCAAATTAACAGTGCCCCAGAGGATCACACTTACAGTACCAGAATGATTTATCCTGCAGCTGTGGCTCAGGCTCCCTCAGCCACAGGTCCACAGCGTTATCTTCAGAGGAGGAGGAGCAGCTCGGGTCCTGCAGTCAGGAAGGTAGGGGCTGGGCGGCTGTGGCCATACAGGCTGCACAGCCCAATTAACAGTGATCTCAGGCTCTCACCTCCGCTGCCGCTTACATATGCAGCCGTACAGGCACATCTCGGCTTCTGAGAGCAGTGCCCTAAGTGCAGCCGTGCCTGCTGAGTGGAGGGGGTGGAGGGGGTGCCGCGGGCCGCGATCAGCACATGTGTGTGAACTTAGCTGGCAGCGCCTTCAGATGTCATCAGCGTGGTGGATATGTCCTCACATAGCGTGTGCGGCAGAGACAGGCATAGCCAGGGCCTGGCCTGCCCTGTGATTGCAGGAGACAGGAGGGAAATTGTCCGTGACAGCATTAGTTAGGGTGGCGGGGGGCGTGGTCTAGTATGACACTAGCCTCCACTGCCTCAGGCTGCCTATGTACAGTGCGCACTGCTGGATGTCCGGCATCCTGGACTCAGCGTTTCTGCAGTTTTTTAGAGTCACGGTAAAAAAAACGGGAGGACAGGCAGGGTTTGCGGGGCAGCAGGAGGCTCAATGAAAAAACGGGAGCCTCCCACTAAATGCGGGAGGGTAGGTAAGCCTGCTCCATATCTGTGCTCAGTGTGCTGCTTTATTGTGGGGACTGGGGACCACCAGTATAATATTATATAGGAGGAGTACAGTGCAGAGTTTTGCTGACCAGTGACCACCAGTATACGTTGTCTGCCTGAAAAACACTCCATATCTGTGCTGCATTGTAGACAGTATATAGTAGGAGTACAGTGCATAATTTTGCTGACCACCAGTACATAATATATAGGAGTACGGTACAGAAGGCCACTGCTGTACCTACCTCTGTGTCGTCAAGTATACTATCCATCCATACCTGTGGTGCATTTCAGTTTTGCACAGTTTGCTGACCACCAGTATATAATATATAGCATTACGGTACAGTAGGCCACTACTGTACCTACCTCTGTGTCATCAAGTATACTATCCATCCATACCTGTGGTGCATTTCAGTTTTGCACAGTTTGCTGACCACCAGTATATAATATATAGCATTACGGTACAGTAGGCCACTGCTGTACCTACCTCTGTGTCGTCAAGTATACTATCCATCTACATTCTATACCTGTGGTGCATTTTAGTTTTGCAGTTTGCTGACACAGTGACCACCAGTATATATAGCAGTACGGTATGGAAGGCCACTGCTGTACCTACCTCTGTGTCGTCAAGTATACTATCCATCTAGATTCTATACCTGTGGTGCATTTCAGTTGTGCAGTTTGCTGACACAGTGACCACCAGTATATATAGCAGTACGGTACGGAAGGCCACTGCTGTACCTACCTCTGTGTCATCAAGTATACTATCCATCTACATTCTATACCTGTGGTGCATTTTAGTTTTGCAGTTTTCTGACACAGTGACCACCAGTATATATAGCAGTACGGTACGGAAGGCCACTGCTGTACCTACCTCTGTGTCGTCAAGTATACTATCCATCTACATTCTATACCTGTGGTGTATTTTAGTTTTGCAGTTTGCTGACACAGTGACCACCAGTATATATAGCAGTACGGTACGGAAGGCCACTGCTGTACCTACCTCTGTGTCATCAAGTATACTATCCATCTAGATTCTATACCTGTGGTGCATTTCAGTTTGTGCAGTTTGCTGACACAGTGACCACCAGTATATATAGCAGTACGGTACGGAAGGCCACTGCTGTACCTACCTCTGTGTCGTCAAGTATACTATCCATCTACATTCTATACCTGTGGTGTATTTTAGTTTTGCAGTTTGCTGACACAGTGACCACCAGTATATATAGCAGTACGGTACGGAAGGCCACTGCTGTATCTACCTCTGTGTCATCAAGTATACTATCCATCTACATTCTATACCTGTGGTGCATTTTAGTTTTGCAGTTTGCTGACACAGTGACCACCAGCATATATAGCAGTACGGTACGGAAGGCCACTGCTGTACCTACCTCTGTGTCGTCAAGTTTACTATCCATCTACATTCTATACCTGTGGTGCATTTTAGTTTTGCAGTTTGCTGACACAGTGACCACCAGTATATATAGCAGTACGGTACGGAAGGCCACTGCTGTACCTACCTCTGTGTCGTCAAGTATACTATCCATCTACATTCTATACCTGTGGTGCATTTTAGTTTTGCAGTTTGCTGACACAGTGACCACCAGCATATATAGCAGTACGGTACGGAAGGCCACTGCTGTACCTACCTCTGTGTCGTCAAGTGTACTATCCATCTACATTCTATACCTGTGGTGCATTTTAGTTTTGCAGTTTGCTGACACAGTGACCACCAGTATATATAGCAGTACGGTACGGAAGGCCACTACTGTACCTGCCTCTGTGTCGTCAAGTATACTATCCATCTATATTCTATACCTGTGGTGCATTTCAGTTGTGCAGTTTGCTGACACAGTGACCACCAGTATATATAGCAGTACGGTACGGAAGGCCACTGCTATACCTACCTCTGTGTCATCAAGTATAATACCCATCTACATTCTATACCTGTGGTGCATTTTAGTTTTGCAGTTTGCTGACACAGTGACCACCAGCATATATAGTAGTACGGTACGGAAGGCCACTGCTGTACCTGCCTCTGTGTCGTCAAGTTTACTATCCATCTACATTCTATACCTGTGGTGCATTTTAGTTTTGCAGTTTGCTGACACAGTGACCACCAGTATATATAGCAGTACGGTACGGAAGGCCACTGCTGTACCTACCTCTGTGTCGTCAAGTATACTATCCATCTACATTCTATACCTGTGGTGCATTTCAGTTGTGCAGTTTGCTGACACAGTGACCACCAGTATATATAGCAGTACGGTACGGAAGGCCACTGCTGTACCTACCTCTGTGTCGTCAAGTATACTATCCATCTACATTCTATACCTGTGGTGCATTTCAGTTGTGCGCAGTATATATAGTAGTAGGCCATTGCTGTTGATACTGGCATATAATTCCACACATTAAAAAATGGAGAACAAAAATGTGGAGGGTATAATAGGGAAAGATCAAGATCCACTTCCACCTCGTGCTGAAGCTGCTGCCACTAGTCATGGCCGAGACAATGAAATGCCATCAACGTCGTCTGCCAAGGCCGATGCCCAATGTCATAGTAGAGAGCATGTAAAATCCAAAAAACAAAAGTTCAGTAAAATGACCCAAAAATCAAAATTAAAAGCGTCTGAGGAGAAGCGTAAACTTGCCAATATGCCATTTACGACACGGAGTGGCAAGGAACGGCTGAGGCCCTGGCCTATGTTCATGGCTAGTGGTTCAGATTCACATGAGGATGGAAGCACTCATCCTCTCGCTAGAAAAATGAAAAGACTTAAGCAGGCAAAAGCACAGCAAAGAACTGTGCGTTCTTCTAAATCACAAATCCCCAAGGAGAGTCCAATTGTGTCGGTTGCGATGCCTGACCTTCCCAACACTGGACGAGAAGAGCTTGCGCCTTCCACCATTTGCACGCCCCCTGCAAGTGCTGGAAGGAGCACCCGCAGTCCAGTTCCTGATAGTCAAATTGAAGATGTCACTGCTGAAGTACACCAGGATGAGGATATGGGTGTTGCTGGCACTGGGGAGGAAATTGACAAGGAGGATTCTGATGGTGAGGTGGTTTGTTTAAGTCAGGCACCCGGGGAGACACCTGTTGTCCGTGGGACGAGTATGGCCATTGACATGCCTGGTCAAAATACAAAAAAAATCAGCTCTTCGGTGTGGAATTATTTCAACACAAATGCGGACAACAGGTGTCAAGCCGTGTGTTGCCTTTGTCAAGCTGTAATAAGTAGGGGTAAGGACGTTAACCACCTAGGAACATCCTCCCTTATACGTCACCTGGACCGCATTCATCAGAAGTCAGTGACAAGTTCAAAAACTTTGGGTGACAGCGGAAGGAGTCCACTGACCACTAAATCCCTTCCTCTTGTAACCAAGCTCCTGCAAACCACACCACCAACTCCCTCATTGTCAATTTCCTCCTTACACAGGAAAGCCAATAGTCCTGCAGGCCATGTCACTGGCAAGTCTGACGAGTCCTCTCCTGCCTGGGATTCCTCCGATGCATCCTTGAGTGTAATGCCTACTGCTGCTGGCGCTGCTGTTGTTGCTGCTGGGAGTCGATCGTCATCCCAGAGGGGAAGTCGGAAGACCACTTGTACTACTTCCAGTAAGCAATTGACTGTCCAACAGTCCTTTGCGAGGAAGATGAAATATCACAGCAGTCATCCTGCTGCAAAGCGGATAACTCAGGCCTTGGCAGCCTGGGCTGTGAGAAACGTGGTTCCGGTATCCACCGTTAATTCAGAGGCAACTAGAGAATTGATTGAGGTACTGTGTCCCCGGTACCAAATACCATCTAGGTTCCATTTCTCTAGGTAGGCGATACCGAAAATGTACACAGACATCAGAAAAAGAGTCACCAGTGTCCTAAAAAATGCAGTTGTACCCAATGTCCTCTTAACCACGGACATGTGGACAAGTGGAGCAGGGCAGACTCAGGACTATATGACTGTGACAGCCCACTGGGTAGATGTATTGCCTCCCGCAGCAAGAACAGTAGCGGCGGCACCAGTAGCAGCATCTCGCAAACGCCAACTCGTTCCTAGGCAGGCTACGCTTTGTATCACCGCTTTCCAGAAGAGGCACACAGCTGACAACCTCTTACGGAAACTGAGGAACATCATCGCAGAATTGCTTACCCCAATTGGACTCTCCTGGGGATTTGTGACATCGGACAACGCCACCAATATTGTGCGTGCATTACATCTGGGCAAATTCCAGCACGTTCCATGTTTTGCACATACATTGAATTTGGTGGTGCAGAATTATTTAAAAAACGTCAGGGGCGTGCAAGAGATGCTGTCGGTGGCCAGAAGAATTGCGGGACACTTTCGGCGTACAGGCACCATGTACAGAAGACTGGAGCAACACCAAAAATGCCTGAACCTGCCCTGCCATCATCTGAAGCAAGAGGTGGTAACGAGGTGGAATTCAACCCTCTATATGCTTCAGAGGATGGAGGAGCAGCAAAAGGCCATTCAAGCCTATACATCTGCCCACGATATAGGCAAAGGAGGGGGAATGCACCTGACTCAAGCGCAGTGGAGAATGATTTCAACGTTGTGCAAGGTTCTGCAACCCTTTGAACTTGCCACACGTGAAGTCAGTTCAGACACTGCCAGCCTGAGTCAGGTCATTCCCCTCATCAGGCTTTTGCAGAAGAAGCTGGAGACATTGAAGGAGGAGCTAAAACAGAGCGATTCCGCTAGGCATGTGGGACTTGTGGATGGAGCCCTTAATTCGCTTAACCAGGATTCACGGGTGGTCAATCTGTTGAAATCAGAGCACTACATTTTGGCCACCGTGCTCGATCCTAGATTTAAAACCTACGTTGTTTCTCTATTTCCGGCAGACACAAGTCTGCAGAGGTTCAAAGACCTGCTGGTGAGAAAATTGTCAAGTCAAGCGGAACGTGACCCGTCAACATCTCCTCCTTCACATTCTCCCGCAACTGGGGGTGCGAGGAAAGGGCTAAGAATTCCGAGCCCACCCGCTGGCGGTGATGCAGGGCAGTCTGGAGCGAGTGCTGACATCTGGTCCAGACTGAAGGACCTGCCAATGATTACTGACATGTTGTCTACTGTCACTGCATATGATTCTCTCACCATTGAAAGAATGGTGGAGGATTATATGAGTGACCGCATCCAAGTAGGCACGTATACTGGCAGGAAAAAGAGGCAATTTGGAGGCCCTTGCACAAACTGGCTTTATTCTACCTAAATTGCCCTCCTTCCAGTGTGTACTCCGAAAGAGTGTTTAGTGCAGCCGCTCACCTTGTCAGCAATCGGCGTACGAGGTTACTTCCAGAAAATGTGGAGAAGATGATGTTCATCAAAATGAATTATAATCAATTCCTCCGTGGAGACATTCACCAGCAGCAATTGCCTCCAGAAAGTACACAGGGACCTGAGATGGTGGATTCCAGTGGGGACGAATTAATAATCTGTGAGGAGGGGGATGTACACAGTGAAAGGGGTGAGGAATCGGAGGATGATGATGAGGTGGACATCTTGCCTCTGTAGAGCCAGTTTGTGCAAGGAGAGATTGATTGCTTCTTTTTTTAGTGGGGGCCCAAACCAACCAGTCATTTCAGTCAGAGTCGTGTGGCAGACCCTGTCGCTGAAATGATGGGTTCGTTAAAAAGTGTGCATGTCCTGTTTATACAACATAAGGGTGGATGGGAGGGCCCAAGGACAATTCCATCTTGCACCTCTTTTTTCTTTCATTTTTCTGTGCTGTTTGGGGACTATTTTTTTGAAGTGCCATCCTGTCTGACACTGCAATGCCACTCCTAGATGGGCCAGGTGTTTGTGTCGGCCACTTGGGTCGCTTAGCTTAGTCACACAGCTAACTCATTGCGCCTCTTTTTTTCTTTGCATCATGTGCTGTTTGGGGACAATTTTTTTAATCTGCCATCATGTCTGACACTGCAGTGCCACTCCTAGATGGGCCAGGTGTTTGTGTCGGCCACTTGGGTCGCTTAGCTTAGTCACACAGCTACCTCATTGCGCCTCTTTTTTTCTTTGCATCATGTGCTGTTTGGGGACAATTTTTTTAATCTGCCATCCTGTCTGACACTGCAGTGCCACTCCCAGATGGGCCAGGTATTTGTGTCGGCCACTTGGGTCGCTTAGCTTAGTCACACAGCAACATTGGTGCGCCTCTTTTTTTCTTTGCTTCATGTGCTGTTTGGGGACAATTTTTTTAAAGTGCCATCCTGCCTGACACTGCAGTGCCACTCCTAGATGGGCCAGGTGTTTGTGTCGGCCACTTGTGTCGCTTAGCTTAGCCATCCAGCGACCTCGGTGCAAATTTTAGGACTAAAAATAATATTGTGAGGTGTGAGGTGTTCAGAATAGACTGAAAATGAGTGTACATTACGGTTATTGAGGTTAATAATACTATGGGATAAAAATTACCCCCAAATTCTATGATTTAAGCTGTTTTTGAGGGTTTTTTGTAAAAAAACAAACAAATCCAAAACACACCCGAATCCGACAAAAAATTTTCAGGGAGGTTTTGCCAAAACGCGTCCGAATCCAAAGCACGGCCGCGGAACCGAATCCAAAACCAAAACACAAAACCCGAAAAATGTCCGGTGCACATCACTAATATATATATATATATATATATATATATATATATACATACATACATACATACATACACGGCAGTATCACTGGAATTATATGGCAGCAGCAGTACCACTGGACATACACGGCAGGATCACTGGAATTATACGGCAGTACTGCTGGACATATACGGCAGTACCGCTGGATATATACGGCAGTATCACTGGACATATACGGCAGTATCACTGGATATACACGGCCGTATCACTGGACATATACGGCAGTATCACTGGACATATATACGGCAGTATCACTGGACTGGACTTATACGCCAGTACCACTGTAATTATACGGCAGGATCACTGGACTTATATGCTAGTACCACTGTAATTATACTGCAGGATCACTGGACTTATATGCTAGTACCACTGTAATTATACTGCAGGATCACTGGACTTATACGCCAGTACCACTGGAATTATATGGCACTATCATTGGAATTATAAGGCAGGATCATTGGAATTATACAGCAGTACCGCTAGACATATACGGCAGTATCAATGAACATATACGGCAGGATCACTGGAGTTATACGGCAATAGAGCTGGACATATACGGCAGTACCGCTGGACATATATGGCAGTATCAATGGACATATATACGGCAGTACCACTGGACGTATACGCCAGTACCACTGTAATTATACAGCAGGATCACTGAACTTATACGCCAGTACCACTGGAATTGTACGGCAGGATCACTGGATTTATACGGCAGGATCACTGGATTTATACGGCAGTAACACTGGACATATACGGCAGTACCGCTGGCCATATATGGCAGTATCACTGGCCATATATGGCAGTATCACTGGCCATATATGGCAGTATAACTGGACTGGACTTATACGCCAGTACCGCTGTAATTAAACGGCAGGATCACTGGACTTATACGCCAGTACCACTGGAATTATACGGCTGGATCACTGGACTTATACAGCAGTACCGCTGGAAATATACGGCAGTACTGCTGGCTATATACGGCAGTATAAATGGACATGTACGGCAGGATCACAGTACATACTGTATACGGCAGGATCACTGGACATATACGGCAGCACAGGGTCACCACCACTGGACTAATGCAGGGCAACACAGCACCACTGCAATGGACTGGACTTATACAGCTGCACTGGACATATGGCAGCAGAGGACACCACCACTGTGACTGGACTGATGCAGCACAACACAGCACCACTGGACTGAACTTATACCGCAACACTGGACATATGGCAGCAGAGGACGCAACCACTGTGACTGTACAGATGCAGCACAAGACATGGACACTCAGAACACTGAGGACGGAGTCACGTCCTCTCTCTACACTCTCCAATGCTGGAGTGAAAATGGCGGGGACGCGCGGCTCCTTATATGGAATCCAAGCCCCGCAGGAATCCGACAGCGGGATGATGACGTTTTGCTTCGTTCTGGTTTCCGAGTCAGTCGGGAAAACCCGAGCCTGACTCGGATCCGGGTTCGAGTAGTGAAGTCCGGTAGGGTTCGGTTCTCTGAGAACCAAACCTTCTCATCGCTAGTAGGAAGTGATATGGTCTCACGCTTCACTCGCCATGCTTCGGGCTCAGTGGCTCGCTTCGCTCACCACAAGGTTACTAAAGGTAGTAGTTTGTTACATGGATAGTAAATTTGTTGAAATGCGCCCCCTCACGGACACGCTTTGCGTGCCACGCTTCGGTCTCGGTGGCTCACTCCGCTTGCAGCAAAAGTTTTAAAACGTGAAGAAACCCTAAAAACATTTGACAACCTTGTGATTGTCGACCTTTTGACCCTGTCTATCTTAAGAGTGTCAACCTTCTGACTGTCGACCTTTTAACTGTCTATCTATCAGACACCTCCCCTTTCAAACAATGTGCCTCTCTTATTAGCTGGTAGCCATAAATATACATATCACATTTTTTACAGATGGTGGGAATAAAAGGTACAGTTCTCTCCATATTTTCTGTCAAATAGTAAAGGGACACTCTAATTTTAAGTGGTAGATTTTCTAGTTTAAAAAATGGTAGGCCTTGTAGGCATACATTATTCCTACTCCAACGGAAAGGACCTGACAGGTCAGTATTCAATGGGACGACTGTCGGATTTGGCCACTCCCGAAAACTGTCAGTGGGAGGCTGGAAAGCCACTCAAACCCCTTGATGTCTCGTCTGGCGGCCGGGTCTGGTGAGCGCTGGTGTCCGTGCTGCCGCTGCCACTGCCAATACTCACCCGTCCCCGCTCCCCCGTCTCATCTCCCCAGCTCCTCCGGCTGCTTCTCCTCTGGCCTCCACACACGCTGCTCCTCCGGCTGCTTCTCCTCCGGCCGCCGCACACGCTGCTCTTCCGGCTGCTTCTCCTCCAGCCGCTGCACACGCTGCTCCTTCGGCTGCTTCTCCTCTGGAATTCCTGACTTGTTGGAAAAAAATAGCCAGTATTGAATAGGTCGGAACCCCTTCCAACCTAAACCTGTCGGAAGCTGCCGTCTTTCCGACAAGACGGCAGCTTCTGACACTTATTGAATACACCCCTATGTGTTTAAATAAAGATGGTGACAATTTGCAAAAACAAAAAGGCATTTTCATTTTCACGTTTAGATTTTATTCTGAAAACCTTGAGTACAGAGGACCTAATTCAGCATAGAGATGAGCGCCTGAAATTTTTCGGGTTTTGTGTTTTGGTTTTGGGTTCGGTTCCGCGGCCGTGTTTTGGGTTCGAACGCGTTTTGGCAAAACCTCACCGAATTATTTTTGTCGGATTCGGGTGTGTTTTGGATTCGGGTGTTTTTTTCCAAAAACACTAAAAAACAGCTTAAATCATAGAATTTGGGGGTCATTTTGATCCCAAAGTATTATTAACCTCAAAAAACATAATTTACACTCATTTTCAGTCTATTCTGAATACCTCACACCTCACAATATTATTTTTAGTCCTAAAATTTGCACCGAGGTCGCTGTGTGAGTAAGATAAGCGACCCTAGTGGCCGACACAAACACCGGGCCCATCTAGGAGTGGCACTGCAGTGTCACGCAGGATGTCCCTTCCAAAAAACCCTCCCCAAACAGCACATGACGCAAAGAAAAAAAGAGGCGCAATGAGGTAGCTGTGTGAGTAAGATTAGCGACCCTAGTGGCCGACACAAACACCGGGCCCATCTAGGAGTGGCACTGCAGTGTCACGCAGGATGGCCCTTCCAAAAAACCCTCCCCAAACAGCACATGACGCAAAGAAAAAAAGAGGCGCAATGAGGTAGCTGTGTGAGTAAGATTAGCGACCCTAGTGGCCGACACAAACACCGGGCCCATCTAGGAGTGGCACTGCAGTGTCACGCAGGATGGCCCTTCCAAAAAACCCTCCCCAAACAGCACATGACGCAAAGAAAAAAAGAGGCGCAATGAGGTAGCTGACTGTGTGAGTAAGATTAGCGACCCTAGTGGCCGACACAAACACCGGGCCCATCTAGGAGTGGCACTGCAGTGTCACGCAGGATGTCCCTTCCAAAAAACCCTCCCCAAACAGCACATGACGCAAAGAAAAAAAGAGGCGCAATGAGGTAGCTGTGTGAGTAAGATTAGCGACCCTAGTGGCCGACACAAACACCGGGCCCATCTAGGAGTGGCACTGCAGTGTCACGCAGGATGTCCCTTCCAAAAAACCCTCCCCAATCAGCACATGATGCAAAGAAAAAGAAAAGAAAAAAGAGGTGCAAGATGGAATTATCCTTGGGCCCTCCCACCCACCCTTATGTTGTATAAACAAAACAGGACATGCACACTTTAACCAACCCATCATTTCAGTGACAGGGTCTGCCACACGACTGTGACTGATATGACGGGTTGGTTTGGACCCCCCCCAAAAAAGAAGCAATTAATCTCTCCTTGTACAAACTGGCTCTACAGAGGCAAGATGTCCACCTCATCTTCACCCTCCGATATATCACCGTGTACATCCCCCTCCTCACAGATTATCAATTCGTCCCCACTGGAATCCACCATCTCAGCTCCCTGTGTACTTTGTGGAGGCAATTGCTGCTGGTCAATGTCTCCGCGGAGGAATTGATTATAATTCATTTTAATGAACATCATCTTCTCCACATTTTCTGGATGTAACCTCGTACGCCGATTGCTGACAAGGTGAGCGGCGGCACTAAACACTCTTTCGGAGTACACACTTGTGGGAGGGCAACTTAGGTAGAATAAAGCCAGTTTGTGCAAGGGCCTCCAAATTGCCTCTTTTTCCTGCCAGTATAAGTACGGACTGTGTGACGTGCCTACTTGGATGCGGTCACTCATATAATCCTCCACCATTCTATCAATGTTGAGAGAATCATATGCAGTGACAGTAGACGACATGTCCGTAATCGTTGGCAGGTCCTTCAGTCCGGACCAGATGTCAGCATCAGCAGTCGCTCCAGACTGCCCTGCATCACCGCCAGCGGGTGGGCTCGGAATTCTGAGCCTTTTCCTCGCACCCCCAGTTGCGGGAGAATGTGAAGGAGGAGATGTTGACAGGTCGCGTTCCGCTTGACTTGACAATTTTGTCACCAGCAGGTCTTTCAACCCCAGCAGACCTGTGTCTGCCGGAAAGAGAGATCCAAGGTAGGCTTTAAATCTAGGATCGAGCACGGTGGCCAAAATGTAGTGCTCTGATTTCAACAGATTGACCACCCGTGAATCCTTGTTAAGCGAATTAAGGGCTGCATCCACAAGTCCCACATGCCTAGCGGAATCGCTCCGTGTTAGCTCCTTCTTCAATGCCTCCAGCTTCTTCTGCAAAAGCCTGATGAGGGGAATGACCTGACTCAGGCTGGCAGTGTCTGAACTGACTTCACGTGTGGCAAGTTCAAAGGGCATCAGAACCTTGCACAACGTTGAAATCATTCTCCACTGCACTTGAGACAGGTGCATTCCATCTCCTATATCGTGCTCAATTGTATAGGCTTGAATGGCCTTTTGCTGCTCCTCCAACCTCTGAAGCATATAGAGGGTTGAATTCCACCTTGTTACCACTTCTTGCTTCAGATGATGGCAGGGCAGGTTCAGTAGTTTTTGGTGGTGCTCCAGTCTTCTGTACGTGGTGCCTGTACGCCGAAAGTGTCCCGCAATTTTTCTGGCCACCGACAGCATCTCTTGCACGCCCCTGTCGTTTTTTAAAAAATTCTGCACCACCAAATTCAAGGTATGTGCAAAACATGGGACGTGCTGGAATTTGCCCATATTTAATGCACACACAATATTGCTGGCGTTGTCCGATGCCACAAATCCACAGGAGAGTCCAATTGGGGTAAGCCATTCCGCGATGATCTTCCTCAGTTGCCGTAAGAGGTTTTCAGCTGTGTGCGTATTCTGGAAAGCGGTGATACAAAGCGTAGCCTGCCTAGGAAAGAGTTGGCGTTTGCGAGATGCTGCTACTGGTGCCGCCGCTGCTGTTCTTGCGGCGGGAGTCCATACATCTACCCAGTGGGCTGTCACAGTCATATAGTCCTGACCCTGCCCTGCTCCACTTGTCCACATGTCCGTGGTTAAGTGGACATTGGGTACAACTGCATTTTTTAGGAGACTGGTGAGTCTTTTTCTGACGTCCGTGTACATTCTCGGTATCGCCTGCCTAGAGAAGTGGAACCTAGATGGTATTTGGTAACGGGGGCACACTGCCTCAATAAATTGTCTAGTTCCCTGTGAACTAACGGCGGATACCGGACGCACGTCTAACACCAACATAGTTGTCAAGGACTCAGTTATCCGCTTTGCAGTAGGATGACTGCTGTGATATTTCATCTTCCTCGCAAAGGACTGTTGAACAGTCAATTGCTTACTGGAAGTAGTACAAGTGGGCTTACGACTTCCCCTCTGGGATGACCATCGACTCCCAGCGGCAACAACAGCAGCGCCAGCAGCAGTAGGCGTTACACGCAAGGATGCATCGGAGGAATCCCAGGCAGGAGAGGACTCGTCAGACTTGCCAGTGACATGGCCTGCAGGACTATTGGCATTCCTGGGGAAGGAGGAAATTGACACTGAGGGAGTTGGTGGGGTGGTTTGCGTGAGCTTGGTTACAAGAGGAAGGGATTTACTGGTCAGTGGACTGTTTCCGCTGTCACCCAAAGTTTTTGAACTTGTCACTGACTTATTATGAATGCGCTGCAGGTGACGTATAAGGGAGGATGTTCCGAGGTGGTTAACGTCCTTACCCCTACTTATTACAGCTTGACAAAGGGAACACACGGCTTGACACCTGTTGTCCGCATTTCTGGTGAAATACCTCCACACCGAAGAGCTGATTTTTTTGGTATTTTCACCTGGCATGTCAACGGCCATATTCCTCCCACGGACAACAGGTGTCTCCCCGGGTGCCTGACTTAAACAAACCACCTCACCATCAGAATCCTCCTGGTCAATTTCCTCCCCAGCGCCAGCAACACCCATATCCTCCTCATCCTGGTGTACTTCAACACTGACATCTTCAATCTGACTATCAGGAACTGGACTGCGGGTGCTCCTTCCAGCACTTGCAGGGGGCATGCAAATAGTGGAAGGCGCATGCTCTTCACGTCCAGTGTTGGGAAGGTCAGGCATCGCAAACGACACAATTGGACTCTCCTTGTGGATTTGGGATTTCAAAGAACGCACAGTTCTTTGCGGTGCTTTTGCCAGCTTGAGTCTTTTCAGTTTTCTAGCGAGAGGCTGAGTGCTTCCATCCTCATGTGAAGCTGAACCACTAGCCATGAACATAGGCCAGGGCCTCAGCCGTTCCTTGCCACTCCGTGTGGTAAATGGCATATTGGCAAGTTTACGCTTCTCCTCCGACAATTTTATTTTAGGTTTTGGAGTCCTTTTTTTTCTGATATTTGGTGTTTTGGATTTGACATGCTCTGTACTATGACATTGGGCATCGGCCTTGGCAGACGACGTTGCTGGCATTTCATCGTCTCGGCCATGACTAGTGGCAGCAGCTTCAGCACGAGGTGGAAGTGGATCTTGATCTTTCCCTAATTTTGGAACCTCAACTTTTTTGTTCTCCATATTTTATAGGCAGAACTAAAAGGCACCTCAGGTAAACAATGGAGATGGATGGATTGGATACTAGTATACAATTATGGACGGACTGCCACGGTTAGGTGGTATAAAAAAACCACGGTTAGGTGGTATATATTATAATAATAATACAATTATGGATGGACGGACTGCCTGCCGACTGCCGACACAGAGGTAGCCACAGCCGTGAACTACCGCACTGTACACTGGTTGATAAAGAGATAGTAGTATACTCGTAACAACTAGTATGACACTATGACGACGGTATAAAGAATGAAAAAAAAACCACGGTTAGGTGGTATATATTATAATAATAATACAATTATGGATGGACGGACTGCCTGCCGACTGCCGACACAGAGGTAGCCACAGCCGTGAACTACCGCACTGTACACTGGTTGATAAAGAGATAGTAGTATACTCGTAACAACTAGTATGACACTATGACGACGGTATAAAGAATGAAAAAAAAACCACGGTTAGGTGGTATATATTATAATAATAATACAATTATGGATGGACGGACTGCCTGCCGACTGCCGACACAGAGGTAGCCACAGCCGTGAACTACCGCACTGTACACTGGTTGATAAAGAGATAGTAGTATACTCGTAACAACTAGTATGACACTATGACGACGGTATAAAGAATGAAAAAAAAACCACGGTTAGGTGGTATATATTATAATAATAATACAATTATGGATGGACGGACTGCCTGCCGACTGCCGACACAGAGGTAGCCACAGCCGTGAACTACCGCACTGTACACTGGTTGATAAAGAGATAGTAGTATACTCGTAACAACTAGTATGACACTATGACGACGGTATAAAGAATGAAAAAAAAACCACGGTTAGGTGGTATATATTATAATAATAATACAATTATGGATGGACGGACTGCCTGCCGACTGCCGACACAGAGGTAGCCACAGCCGTGAACTACCGCACTGTACACTGGTTGATAAAGAGATAGTAGTATACTCGTAACAACTAGTATGACACTATGACGACGGTATAAAGAATGCAAAAAAAACCACAGTTAGGTGGTATATATTATAATAATAATACAATTATGGATGGACGGACTGCCTGCCGACTGCCGACACAGAGGTAGCCACAGCCGTGAACTACCGCACTGTACACTGGTTGATAAAGAGATAGTAGTATACTCGTAACAACTAGTATGACACTATGACGACGGTATAAAGAATGAAAAAAAAACCACGGTTAGGTGGTATATATTATAATAATAATACAATTATGGATGGACGGACTGCCTGCCGACTGCCGACACAGAGGTAGCCACAGCCGTGAACTACCGCACTGTACACTGGTTGATAAAGAGATAGTAGTATACTCGTAACAATTAGGATGACACTATGACGGTATAAAGAATGAAAAAAAAACCACGGTTAGGTGGTAGGTATATAATAATAAATAATACAATTCTGGTCGGACGGACTGCCTGCCGTGTGCCGACACAGAGGTAGCCACAGCCGTGAACTACCGCACTGTACACTGGTTGATAAAGAGATAGTAGTATACTCGTAACAATTAGGATGACACTATGACGGTATAAAGAATGAAAAAAAAACCACGGTTAGGTGGTAGGTATATAATAATAAATAATACAATTCTGGTCGGACGGACTGCCTGCCGTGTGCCGACACAGAGGTAGCCACAGCCGTGAACTACCGCACTGTACACTGGTTGATAAAGAGATAGTAGTATACTCGTAACAATTAGGATGACACTATGACGGTATAAAGAATGAAAAAAAAACCACGGTTAGGTGGTAGGTATATAATAATAAATAATACAATTCTGGTCGGACGGACTGCCTGCCGTGTGCCGACACAGAGGTAGCCACAGCCGTGAACTACCGCACTGTACACTGGTTGATAAAGAGATAGTAGTATACTCGTAACAATTAGGATGACACTATGACGGTATAAAGAATGAAAAAAAAACCACGGTTAGGTGGTAGGTATATAATAATAAATAATACAATTCTGGTCGGACGGACTGCCTGCCGTGTGCCGACACAGAGGTAGCCACAGCCGTGAACTACCGCACTGTACTGTGTCTGCTGCTAATATAGACTGGTTGATATTTAAAGAGATATTAGTAGTATACAACAATACTATACTGGTGGTCAGGCACTGGTCACCACTCCTGCAGCAAAAGTGTGCACTGTTAATTAATATAATTGTACTCCTGGCTCCTGCTAACAACCTGCAGTGCTCCCCAGTCTCCCCCACAATTAATTATAAGCTTTTAATTTATACATTGATGACTGTGCAGCACACTGGGCTGAGCTGAGTGCACACAGACTGAGTCACACTGTGTGACTGACTGTGCTGTGTATCGTTTTTTTTTTCAGGCAGAGAACGGATATAGCAGAGAGAAGTGAACGGATATATTATATTAAATAAAAGTTAACTAGCAACTGCACTGGTCACTGACTGTGGTAAACTAACTCTGTCTGCGACTCTGCACAATCTCTCTCTATCTAATCTATCTATCTCTATTCTAATGGAGAGGACGCCAGACACGTCCTCTCCCTATCAATCTCAATGCACGAGTGAAAATGGCGGCGACGCGCGGCTCCTTATATAGAATCCGAGTCTCGCGATAGAATCCGAGCCTCGCGAGAATCCGACAGCGTCATGATGACGTTCGGGCGCGCTCGGGTTAACCGAGCAAGGCGGGAAGATCCGAGTCGCTCGGACCCGTGGAAAAAAAAGTGAAGTTCGTGCGGGTTCGGATTCAAAGAAACCGAACCCGCTCATCTCTAATTCAGCATGGACCGTTATTCAGAGGAATTGCAAATCATGTGATTATCGAATGATTGCACATGCGTAGCGTTCACATTGTGCATGCGCGAGGGGTAATAGCGACAGGAAATGTGTACAGATCGTAATCGCAATGTAGCCGCTGTTTGACTGACAGCAAGCCAGCGTTTCTGGGTGGAAACCTGATGTTTTCTGGGTGTGTCAGAAAAAACGCAGGCATGCCCATTGCCCAGGAGTTTTGGGGGAAGGTCTCTGACGTCAGTGCAGACAACTTCCAGGTTGTCTCAGCTGCAGACTAAGACCTACTGTACTTACATTTGCTCAGACAGCAAAAAATCTACAATGTTCCGGAAATTGGGTCTGCACCTGCGAATGGATAGCGATCTGCAATGCATTCGCAAACTTGCACGGGGTGATTTTTCTTTCTACTCACAGACAACTGAAATTTCTCCGATTAGCGATCTATGCTGAATTAGGCCCGGAATCCTGCGTTTTGCAATTTTGGAAAGGTGTATTAATCATTTAAAAGAGCCACAAACTATTTTTTTATGGTATTTAGGAGAGCGAAATGACAGCATAGGAATGGAGAGAGTTAAACCTCCTGTGAGGGGTGGACCTAACTGTGTTGAAAAGTACAGCCAATGATAGAGAGGGGAGGGATCAGTATATATATAGGGATGTATAGCCTAGCTTGGTCTCTCTTGCTGCTGGTTTTCCTTCTGGTGAGTGTGACTGTTTTTGCACTTGCATGGGGGTTGCGGAATTTGCTTAGCTGGCTGTTTAGAGTTTCAATTTCATACTTTACTGGGCACAGTTTTACTGTTTATAACAGTACTGAGCATCAGGGCCCTTCACCCCCCTCTCTCATCTCCCCCCTACATACTTTTGTGGATTATGGCCGCCTCTCGCCCCCTCCGCTCTGCCGGGACCCCAGCTCGCTTCCGTTCTGCTGGCCGTGATGCTGGGTCCGCGGATGGGCCTGCGGGCTCACCTGCCCGTTCCCCGTCCCCCGACGCCGGTGCGGGTGCCCGCGCGGCGGTGGCTGGGCGGACCCGGTCTTCCCTGCCTCTGGTTGCTGGTTCGGTGCTTACCTCCGGCCGCGGGTGGCAGGGGGGGGGGGGGCGGTGACACGGGGGACCCGTCCGGAGGTGGCCAGGCGTCGGCCTTCACCTTCACTGCTTGAGGGTGAGGCGCCGTTGCCGAGTATAGGCACCCGCGGGGCCTCGTCCGGCGGACCCTGTTGGTGGCACAGATGCGGAGGGGGCGGTGGCAGGTAGCGGCGGGATGCGCGCACGGGGTGCGCGCACGCCCGCGCGCTCAGCCAGTGGTGCCGTTCACGCATGTGTGCGCGCAGCGGCGCCGCCAGTGTCAGTGTCTCCCCTGCTGCCTCCCTTACAGCCGGAGTCCGGCGGGGAGCGGTGGCGGGGGGGACGCCATAGGATTATGGCACCAGTATGGAGCCCCGCAGGCGTTCCTTACCCCGCAGATGGGGAGAGCTCCGGCCTGCGGGGGGAGGGTGCCCGCGGGGGGGCAGGTGCCAGGCGCAGCAGCAGTAGGGAGGCCAGCAGGTGCAGGTTAGGCGAGAGGACTGGTGGGGGACCACGCCAATTGTGGTCAGGGGGGCCAGTGGATAACCAGCGAGACGGGCGGTGCTGGGGTCGTTGGCCCCCTTTTCAGCGACTGCCGGTCGTCGGGTCGGGAGAGGTGCACCGGATTCTGCGGGGGCTCCCGCTGGTGCCGGCAACGATTTTTGGGGAAGTCAAGAGGCTTCCGGTGAGTTGGCGTCGGCTCTGTGGACGGTGGCGGCGGCATTGGGCCCATTGGCCGCAGCAGCATCCCCGGGGGCAGCAAGGCATTCCGGCACGCGCGTTGAAGCGGGGGCGTCCGGCACTCAGCAAGGGTCAGCTGCTCGGCGAATAGCCCGCGCTTGCCACGACCTGGGGGCGGCCGCGGCGCAGTTGGGACACCGTCCGGTACAGGAGGAGCGCGGTCGCGCGGTGGGGATGTCTTTGCCCCGGAGTGCTAGGCATGCCCCGGGAGTGGCTTCCGGGTCCCGTGCTTTGTCTTCTTTTTCAGGAGATTGCGGAGTGGTGGAGTTGGACGTGAGTGATGAGGAAGATTGCAAAGTTTCCGCACCGGAAGATGCCCTGTCCGAGCAGTCGTCAGCGTCAGGTGAGGTTGACCAGTCGGCGTCGGGGTCCAGCATGCGCTCCAGTTCTCTCAGTTCCTCCTCTTCTTCTTCCCTGTCGTCGCCGGCGTCCGACGTCAGTAGCACGACTAGGGCTAAAAAGCGTGCGACGAAGTACGCTAAGAGGGCGGCGGGGCAGCAGGAGAGGTTGAAGAGACGCAAGCGGCTTAGCGAGGACGCGCGCAGGGCCAAGAAACGCCGCGATTTGCATGGGGTTGTCCACTGTGATTATACGGCAGTTTTGAGGGGGTTGCGGGATAGCTGCCGTAAGAAGATCTGCAGGGGCAACTATGTCGATCCGTTCGGGTTGACTAAGGACGCGAAGAAGGAGTATAAGGCAGCGACAGCTAAGAAAGGCATCGGAGCTGAAGCTTTCCGAACTTTCGACAACTGGCTGGCCGGTTTTTGCGTCTTTGCGGCGTGTTACCTGGAAGATAGGCCCGACGAACATATGAACGTCATACGATACCTGCACTTGATACATGATATGCAGCGCACTTCGTCGGGTATCGAATGGCGGATGTATGATGAGAAGTTCAGAGAGAAGCAGGACTGCTTACGGGTTATTGACTTCGGGTGCAAGGACGTAAAGGTCTGGCTCCAGGTCACCCGGGCTTCTCAACCCACAAAGAAGCCCCGGAATCCGGGGGCGGACGGGCAGCGCGCAGGGTCGTCCGCTCAAGGGAGTAGCGCAGAAGGGGGACCGAGTAGGAAAAGTAGGTTGACCGTCCGAGGGGGTGGGCAGGCCGCCGCGAAGGGGAAGTGCTTCGCATTTAATAATGCGACCTGTTCCTTCGGCAAGCAGTGTCGGTTTCGACATTCGTGCTTGCAATGCGGCGGCTTCCACCCGGCCTCCAACTGTTTTAAAGGGAATCGGCAAGGCGCGAGGGGGAAGCAAAGCTACGCTAGGCCCGGCGCGAGCGGGATCGCTCCTCAAGGCCCCAACGCCAATTAATTTGGACGCCATGTCCAAATGGTTGGATTGGTATCCGAATAGAACGGATGCTCAGTTTTTGTTTCATGGTTTTAAGTTCGGTTTCCGCCTGCCTGTTGCGGGCGAGGTATCTGTCAAGGCTCCACGGAATCTTCAGTCCGCTCGATCCTTGCCGTCCGTTTTGCGCGAGAAAGTTGAGAAGGAGGTGCGACTCGGTAGGATGGAGGGCCCTTTTAGCTCGCCCCCTGTGGATGACTTGGTCATTTCCCCAGTGGGGGTAGTCCCCAAGAAGACTCCGGGTGCCTTTCGGCTCATTCAGCATCTTTCTTACCCGTCGGGGTCATCGGTCAACGACGCGATACCGCCGGCACACTGCTCGGTCGTGTACCAGTCGTTTGACGAGGCGCTGGAGTTGGTTCGTAGTAACGGCCCGGGTGCTCTGATGGCTAAGATAGATGTGGAATCCGCTTTTCGGTTGCTCCCGTTGCATCCGGACTCATTCCGTTTTATGGGTCTTCGAATCGGAGCGGAATATTTCATTGACAAATGTTTGCCGATGGGATGTTCCGTTTCCTGCTCGTTTTTCGAAAGGTTTACCACATTTTTGCATTGGTGCGTGGAGTCTTCTTCAGGCGGTCATGGAGTTGCGCATTACCTCGATGATTTCCTGTGTGTGGGACCGGCGAATGCGCCGCGCTGCAGCGACTTGCTGTTCAGCATCCGGGCGTTGTTTTATCACTTTGGCGTTCCTGTAGCCGAGGATAAAACGGAGGGGCCTGTTTCCTGTTTGTCGTTCCTGGGGATTGAAATCGACATGGTGGCGGGATCGTGCCGCCTTCCTCAGGCCAAGGTTGCGAAGCTCCGCGAGGTTATTCGCCAGTTCGTAATGTCGCGGAAAGTCACGCTGAGGCAGGCACAGTCATTGCTGGGCCTCTTGAACTTTGCATGCCGGGTGATCCCGATGGGCAGGGTTTTCTGCCGTAAGCTGGAGAGGGTGACGGCGGGGTGTGCCAGGCCGCATCATTTCATTTGTTTGTCCTCCGAGATTAAGAGGGATTTGGCAGTCTGGGCCTCGTTCCTGGAGGACTTCAATGGGGTGCATATCTGGCTGGCCCCAACGGTCGACAATGCTCGATTACAGCTGTTTACCGACGCGGCGGGTTCCTCTGGGTTCGGTTGCTACCTAGAGGGATCTTGGTGCGTGGCATCGTGGCCTGAGGAATGGCATCGCGAAGGTTTCACTAAGGACCTTTTGCTGCTGGAGCTTTTCCCCATTATGGTGGCACTGGAGGTTTGGGGCGATCGTCTGGCTCATCGCAGCATTTTGTTTAGATGTGACAATCTGGGTGTGGTGCATGCGATCAATAACCAGAGGGCAAAGTCGCTGGTGGTTCTGAGGGTGCTCGGGCGATTGCTGCTGACATGCTTGCATAAGAATGTATGGTTCCGCGCGCAGCATGTGCCAGGGCTTGAGAACGGAATTACCTACGCGTTGTCCCTCGGTCAGTGGGAGAGATTTCGTTTGTTGGCGCCCGAGGCCGATGAGCATGGGTTTCAATGTCCCGGTTATGTCTGGCAGGTGATCGGACCGGACTGGAGGGTCTAGCGATGCGGTCGGTGGCTCCGAACACGCTCAAGGCTTACGGGCAAGCTTGGAGTGAGTGGGAAGAGTTTGTCCGAGGACGTACTCATGAAGGTAAGAGCGGGCATCGGATGATGCTTTCTTTTATTTGGCAGCTTTTTGTCACGGGTAGGTCCAGAGCGGTGGTGTCCCGGTACTTAGCTGGGATTTCGTTTTTTAGTAAAATCAAGGGTGTCCCTGACGTGACAAAGAGCGGGCTCCTGGTTAAGGCGATGAAAGGGTGGGCGCGCGTGGCGCCAACGCCACCTGATAGGCTACGGCCCATCGATGCGGCCTTGCTACCGGTTGGCGGTATCGCGTCGTCAATTTTTTAATCGCTTTTGTTCCAGTTGGCGTTCTCCATGGCTTACCACGGAGCCTTTCGTGTTTCGGAGCTGGTAGCGCCATCTAAGCGGACAGGCTCGCGCATGCTTCTGGATGACGTGGTGGTGGGTGACAGGTCCTTGCTGTGCAGATTGCGTCACTCTAAGACGGACCAAGTGGGTAGAGGGCGATGGGTCACTTTGATTCCGTCTCTGGAGGAGAGCATTTGCCCGGTGAGGTTGGCATCAAAGTATGCAGCGGTTCGGCCCGCTGTGCAGGGGTCGTGGCTGCTACATTATGACGGTTATCCTTTAACGAAATATCAGTTTCGTTGGATGCTGAGTCGCTGTCTGGCGAGCTTGGGCCTTTCACCCGCTGCTTTCGGTACGCATTCCTTCCGCATTGGTGCGGCGACGTCGGCTGCGTCGGCAGAGTTTTCCGTTGCGGAGATCCAGGCGGTGGGGCGATGGAAGTCGTCAAGTTACAGACGATATATTCGCCCAGTTCCATGAGTATTTTGTTGACTAACAGTTCAGTTTATTAGTCGTTGTATAAGTTCATGTCGTAAGGTTAAGTACGTCCTTGTGCAGTGGTGTCTGTTTGTCTCCCCTGTTCATCCTACTCAGGGATTAGCTACTCGCCGCTGCTGGCAGCGGGGGTCTGGAGTTCTTTTGCGATTTTTTGCCTGACTTGACGGACTGAATTCTAATCTACAATTCGGCTGATCAGTTCAAATCAAAGTCCCTCAGCAGGTTTTTACGCTTTCACCTCCAGCTGAGTTCTTACATGTTTTTCCCATTTTATACCCCCCCCCCCCCCGTTTTATTTTCCTTATTTTATTTTGATTTTTCCCGTTGTGTGTTTATGTTGCTTCGATTGGCTGGAAGCTTGTTTAGATCGGCTGGGCCGTGACTTCTGCAAGGCACAAAAACCCCTTTTTTCTTTTGGCAGATCCTTCAGGTTAATGCGTTTAATATACTCCTGTTAGGATACTTATTAACCGATTTTTACTCCTTTCCTTCTCTTCAGGTTGGGTAGAAGACGATTTGGCAATCTGGGTAGTTGGACACTCTTATGTTTACTGGGCAGCCAGGTTTTTGGCCTCGGAGGGGGCACAGATGTTTCCTAGGGCTCATGGCGTTCGTTGGCTTGGTTGGCGGGGGATGATGTGGAAAGATCTGAAGAGTAGATTGGTCAGTCAGGTCAGCGAGCATGGAGTCCCTAGGGTGCTGGTTGTCCATTTAGGTGGCAACGATCTGGGGAAGAGGACATCTTTGGAGCTGCGGTGGGCCATGATGGAGGATCTGGCCAGTGTGGCCGCAGCGTGGCCCAATTGTGTCTTGGTGTTCTCTATGATGGTGCCAAGGTTGCGTTGGCAAGGAGTGGCGGACGGTAGCCCGATTGATGAGGCCAGGCAAAAGGTGAATGCGGCGGTGGCGAAGTGGGTGTTGGCCCACAGAGGGAAAGTGGTTCGCCACCCTAGGATTCGGTTTCGTGACAGTCACCTTTTTCGGCCTGATGGTGTGCATCTGTCCAAGGAGGGGATGCTGTTTTTCCTGGAGGATCTGTTTCTGGTGTTGCAGGAGTTAGGTTGAGGGTATGGTGGCGGTGCGAAGACTCTGGGGAAGAGTCTTTCGCTGTTGGCGGAAAAGAACGTCAGGTTGTAATTTGACTGGTTAGTTGCAGTTGTTTACAGTATTGGTGTGGTTTAGGTGCACTCACCTCCATTGACTTTTAAGGCCGCTAGATCACCCATCAGGGGGCAGCGTCATCACCCATCCGG
Organism: Pseudophryne corroboree; assembly: GCF_028390025.1. Lineage (NCBI taxonomy): Eukaryota > Metazoa > Chordata > Amphibia > Anura > Myobatrachidae > Pseudophryne > Pseudophryne corroboree. Next base: position 423,742,537 of record NC_086446.1, on the reverse strand, counting down.
GTGGGCAGTCAGCGTGGAGGTCTGAGTCGGGCACCTATTACCTACGTATGTTTTGTGGTAAATTAGGATCGTTTGGGTTTTATGTTTTTGAGGTTATCGTCAGTTGAATATAGCCGTTCTTTTTTCTGCCACCATATGCCGGCTGATTCGGCATGTTAACTTAAATTTTACTTTACAGGTTTTTGCTAATGGTTAGGGTACAATAAATAGCTAACAATTTTCTGCCAAATTCAAGTCTCCGTGTCATTATTTCTTGGTATTAAAGGTATTGAATGCTTTACTTTTGAATAAGGGTCCACACACTATCATTACGAGGTTTATAAAAAAAAATAGCTTTTAGATTCACTTTTTGTATATTTTTTATTACATTTTAAATTTTTAATTGATATGTTAGAAGGAGCAAAAGGACTAATTATATTTTCTGATGATGCAAAAAACAGGGCATACTTTGTGTAGGTACTGCATAAAAAGTGATATTGATGCTGGATGTGACAAGCTCAAATGTCAATAAATGGGCTCAGAACAGAAGTGTGAAAATACTCATCAAGCAAGGGAATTATAGATTACGAAACACTTAGGGCGGGATGTACTAGATGGAAAATGTGGTAAACCCTCATTTAATGCATTTTCCAAATGTAATAACAGCTGGTCACCGGGAAACAGCAGCGGAGTGGAATGCCAACTTTTGTTGGTGTTGCCCCATAGAAAACTTTGCGCTTCGCTCTGCAGCGCCGGTGTGAGGGATCCAATCGGATCCCTTCCAGCATGCCCTCCGGCTGCCCCGTTACTCTGTGCATGAGCAGATTGACTCCCAGATCATTAACCCAGATGTCCACTCTGCTGGAGATTGCGAAGGACAGCTCTTATTGAAAGAGCTATCCTTCGCAATACCAATCGCATATGTTAGAGCATATGTGATTGGTATCAGTGTAATGGGCGTCGATATCAATTAGTATATTCCGCCGTGAGCCCCCACCCACGACCTCTCTCTAATAAGTGGTTATTTCTGAAGCAACAACAATTTGCCACTGCTGTGCCCTGTGCTGGTCCACCACGCTTCCCTCCCCATACACATGTGACATTATGATGTCATAGAAGTAATAGACTGGCAGCATGGAGATGGACACCAGACATAGCTTAAAGATGAGCTGAGTGCCTCTCCAAGCAGTGGGATGATCTTTAGTGCATCCCAGAAGACTGAGGGCCTAATTCAGACCTGATCGCTAGCAAGCGATTTTTGCACTGCTGCGATCAGATAGTCACCGCCTGTCAGGAATCAGCATTCAGTGATGTCTCACTTACCGTCGCGCTGGTGTGCAGGCCTCTGGAAGTCACGTCCCCAGTCTGCGGCTGTATGAGCATCCTGTTTGCGGAGCGCAGTACCCACTACTGTGGTGAACCCCTGAAGTCCATTCATGCGGGTGCCCTCCTGTGTACTGGCCATCTGCACAGCATCGGTGCTGCCATGACACTTGCGGTCAGCTGACAAGAGAGCACCCAATCTTGCGCTGTGATTGCTCACATGATCTAAGTATCCAATGACTGCCGACCAGGGGGTATAAGTCCAGAGCATCGGCTCAGTCTTATCACCTTGGACAACGCGTTGCATTGCTGCATAGCGTCTCCTGGTTCCAGTTTCCAATCTCCCGTTTCCAGTTCCAATCTCCAGTCTCCTGTTTCCAGGATCTCCCGGTTCCAGTATTCAAGTGATCTCCCGGTTCCAGTATTCCTGTGGAAAAACAGGTCCCAGCATTTACTTCAGCTCCAACTTCTTCTACAGTCAGCCACCACCATTTGCAGTAAGAGTCTTTCTTCAGGTGCTATTTATTATTCTCCCCTGTGTATGGTTAACTTGCATTCAGCATTGTGCTATGGCATCTGGCACTTAATACAACCACTTCATATGTGTTTCAAGTTGTCTCCTGCTTAACCTTGCTTGGTTGTGGACTTTGCATTACAAACTGACTCTATGGAGTATCGTTGCTGGTTTCCAAACCAACTGTGGGAGTGATCACCATCTGATTGCTATACTAGTTTCCAGACTAATTAATTGCCTGTATTTCATTGCCTAATTACTGCACTGGTTTCCAGACCAGCTAATTACCTGTGACTGTTTATTTCATCGTTGTCAGCATTTCTTGTACCATTCATCTCAAGTTTCATCTACTTCAATTACTGTTTATATTCGTGAGCATTTAATAAACATCATTGCGCACATGCGCAGGAATATCTTACAGCCTCCTCTGTTTCTCCATCACACCACCACTGACCCACTAGTGCCCCCTCCGGGGACAGACATAACCACAGATCTGACACCGCCTACAGGGGGAGTGTATTTTAGCTGTGCAAGTGTGCGAACGCATGTGTAGCAGAGCTGTACAAACAGATTTGGTGCAGTCTCTGCGCAGCCCAGGACTTACTCAGCCGCTGCAATCACATCAGCCTGTCCGGGAACGGAATTGACGTCAGGAACCCTCCATGCAAACGCATGGACACGCCTGGGTTTTTCCAGACACTCCCTGAAAATGGTCAGTAGACATCCACAAACGCCTTCTTCATGTAAATATCCTTGTGATCGCCCGTGCGAACGGATCCGTCGCACAAACCCATCACTGAGCGGCAATCCGCTTTGTACCCGTGCCTGCGCATTGCGGTGCATGCGCAGTTTGGACCTGATCGCAAGCTGTGAGAAAATGCACAGCAGCGATCAGGTCTGAATTACCCTCTAAGAGTGGTGCTATTAGGGCAGGTCGTGCCAACCCCTTGGCTTTGCACCCCAGGCAAAGGCACCAGTTGCACACCTCTAGTTATGGCCTTGCAAGTCAGGGGCAGGCTTGGTCTTTGTATGGCCATATTAAACCATCCCAGCTACATGAACATTAGCCAGACAAAAGCATAATTTTGACAATGTGCTTTTAAAACATGCTTGATTACCTAAGACTATCTGTATAACATTGAAAGTTAAACAGCGATAAGGAATGGTTTCTGCTAGAGTTGTGCACAGACCATCGTGTTTTGGTTTTGACAAAACCACCTCAAGTGTTTTGGTTCAGATTCAGATTTGGTTTTGGTTTGGATTTCTTGAAAATTTATACAAACAACTAAAACCATGTAATTTGGACATATTTTTGGTCAGCATTATTAACATCATTAACATTAATTTCCAGGCATTTCCACTTTTCCAGTCAATTTTGACCACACTCTCCTGTGTGAAACGGCATCCGGAAACCATGAGGGAGGGACTTACAAGCTATCCAAAAGACCAAAACCCAAGATTCTGATTTTGAATTCGAGTTCCGAACTGAGGGAAGCTCCAAATCAGGACTCTGTTCGACTCAGATCCCCTAAAGGGATCTGAGCCAGGGCTCAGTTTGACTCGGTTACTCTAAATTCAGGTGAGTTCAGATTTCTTAAAAATCAAATCACACTTCTAGTTTCTGCATGAACTACAACTACTGCCATACAGCACAATACTTTTATTTTAGAGAGAACATTAGATGTTTATTAGACATTGCATATAATAATAACCTCTATCGCTGACACACAGTATTGAATAGTGCAGAAAGCAGTATTACTTATCAGCATCTTGTGAAAGAACACCTGTGTTTTCACTGCTGTACAGCTAAGTACCTATAAACAGAGAGTGAGCACAATTTTACTGCATCCTGTGGGTCAGAATTAATGGCCGCTGGTAATATGATTTTCTTTCTATGTAAGGCATACATTAAATTGCCAATTGAGTCAGCTTGCGAAACTGTATATCTATAAAGAAGGCTCCTATTCTGTTCACTAGAGATCATGTCATTGATGTAATCCCACCCTTCTGAAGCATTAACCCATAGTTTTTGCTCTGGCATTGAATTGTCATATGAAAGGAAAAGATTACTGGTTTAAAGGAAATCTAAACTTTAACTGTGTGGTGTTGTTGTTTTTAAATCAGGGATTAAACAAAGTTGCTTTTCTTTCTGTTTTTCTACAAAAAGTATATCTAACTGTATAGCACATTGAAGTTTGACCGCATATACTGAGCAGTATAACGAAAATAGTCTTGTCCAAATACAGTGAAGAACGGTTTGGGTATGAAATCCCAGCAGTTAAAATTCCGACGGTCAGGATGCCAACAGTAGCATCCTGATGGTCAAATTCCTGATGGATCCCAGTAAATATTTTAACCCTACTCCTAACTAGTGATGTGCACCGGACATTTTTCGGGTTTTGTGTTTTGGTTTTGGATTCGGTTCCGCGGCGGTGTTTTGGATTCGGACGCGTTTTTGGCAAAACCTCCATGAAAATTTTTTGTCGGATTCGGGTGTGTTTTGGATTCGGGTGTTTTTTTACAAAAACCCCTCAAAAACAGCTTAAATCATAGAATTTGGGGGTCATTTTGATCCCATAGTCTTATTAACCTAAATAACCATAATTTCCACTCATTTTCAGTCTATTCTGAACACCTCACACCTCACAATATTATTTTTTGTCCTAAAATTTGCACCGAGGTCGCTGGATGACTAAGCTAAGCGACCCAAGTGGCCGACACAAACTCCTGGCCCATCTAGGAGTGGCACTGCAGTGTCAGACAGGATGGCACTTCAAAAAAATAGTCCCCAAACAGCACATGATGCAAAGAAAAAAAGAGGTGCACCAAGGTCGCTGGATGGCTAAGCTAAGCGACACAAGTGGCCGACACAAACACCTGGCCCAACTAGGAGTGGCACTGCAGTGTCAGGCAGGATGGCACTTCAAAAAAATAGTCCCCAAACAGCACATGATGCAAAGAAAAATTAAAGAAAAAAGAGGTGCAAGATGGAATTGTCCTTGGGCCCTCCCACCCACCCTTATAATGTATAAACAGGACATGCACACTTTAACAAACCCATCATTTCAGCGACAGGGTCTGCCACACAACTGTGACTGAAATGACTGGTTGGTTTGGGCCCCCACCAAAAAAGAAGCAATCAATCTCTCCTTGCACAAACTGGCTCTACAGAGGCAAGATGTCCACCTCCTCCTCATCGTCCGATTCCTCACCCCTTTTACTGTGTACATCCCCCTCCTCACAGATTATTAATTCGTCCCCACTGGAATCCACCATCTCAGGTCCCTGTGTACTTTCTGGAGGCAATTGCTGCTGGTGAATGTCTCCACGGAGGAATTGATTATAATTCATTTTGATGAACATCATCTTCTCCACATTTTCTGGAAGTAACCTCGTACGCCGATTGCTGACAAGGTGAGCAGCTGCACTAAACACTCTTTCGGAGTACACACTGGAGGGAGGGCAACTTAGGTAGAATAAAGCCAGTTTGTGCAAGGGCCTCCAAATTGCCTCTTTTTCCTGCCAGTATACGTACGGACTGTCGGACGTGCCTACTTGGATGCGGTCACTCATATAATCCTCCACCATTCTTTCAATGGTGAGAGAATCATATGCAGTGACAGTAGACAACATGTCAGTAATCGTTGGCAGGTCCTTCAGTCCGGACCAGATGTCAGCACTCGCTCCAGACTGCCCTGCATCACCGCCAGCGGGTGGGCTCTGAATTCTTAGCCTTTTCCTCGCACCCCCAGTTGCGGGAGAATGTGAAGGAGGAGCTGTTGATGGGACACGTTCCGCTTGACTTGACAATTTTCTCACCAGCAGGTCTTTGAACCTCTGCAGACTTGTGTCTGCCGGAAAGAGAGATCCAACGTAGGTTTTAAATCTAGGATCGAGCACGGTGGCCAAAATGTAGTGCTCTGATTTCAACAGATTGACCACCCGTGAATCCTGGTTAAGCGAATTAAGGGCTCCATCCACAAGTCCCACATGCCTAGCGGAATCGCTCTGTTTTAGCTCCTCCTTCAATGTCTCCAGCTACTTCTGCGAAAGCCTGATGAGGGGAATGACCTGACTTAGGCTGGCAGTGTCTGAACTGACTTCACGTGTGGCAAGTTCAAAGGGTTGCAGAACCTTGCACAACGTTGAAATCATTCTCCATTGCGCTTGAGTCAGGTGCATTCCCCCTCCTTTGCCTATATCGTAGGCAGATGTATAGGCTTGAATGGCCTTTTGTTGCCTCTCCATCCTCTGAAGCATATAGAGGGTTGAATTCCACCTCGTTACCACCTCTTGCTTCAGATGATGGCAGGGCAGGTTCAGGACTGTTTGCTGGTGCTCCAGTCTTCGGCACGCGGTGGCTGAATGCCGAAAGTGGCCCGCAATTCTTCGGGCCACCGACAGCATCTTGTTATGCACACCAGTGCCTGCAGGAAAGTACTGGTGTCAGAACTGTTATGCACTCCAGTGTCTGCAGGAATGTACTGGTGTTTGAACTGTTATGCAAAACAGATGGACTCACAGACAAACTGGGGGATATGACATAACGTACACAGAAGGTGATAGGGTAACAAAATACACACAAAGTGAACAGAGAAGCCCAGAGGCTAAGGAACTGGGTATCTCCCTTGTATTAGAACTGCTCAGATGGAAAAGCAAGATGTTGTGTTTTAATACGTAGAGAACCCGAAATGCTGTTGCTAAGGGCAACAGCAAAACCCTAAAGGGTTACCAACGGGTGTGGCAGTAAACTCCTTGGTCAGAGATGGAATGATAGACACAAGGAGAATCTCCACAATCCTAATTCTCACTTGCAGTGCACAGGTTTTAGCTTACTGCTGTTATGCACACCAGTGCCTGCAGGAATGTACTGGTGTTTGAACTGTTATGCAAAACAAATGGACTCACAGACAAACTGGGGAATATGACATAACGTACACAGAAGGTGATAGGGTAACAAAATACACACACAGTGAACAGAGAAGCCCAGAGGCTAAGGAACTGGGTATCTCCCTTGTATTAGAACTGCTCAGATGTAAAAAGCAAGATGTTGTGTTTTAATACGTAGAGAACCCGAAATGCTGTTGCTAAGGGCAACAGCAAAACCCTAAAGGGTTACCAACGGGTGTGGCAGTAAACTCCTTGGTCAGAGATGGAATGATAGACACAAGGAGAGCCTCCACAATCCTGATTCTCACTTGCAGTGCACAGGTTTAAGCTTACTGCCACTAAACTGACCCCTGACACCTAGCACAGTGAGACAGGATTAGACAGGCAAGTGTTAGAATACAGCCGCAAACTTGCTAAGTTCACAGAGTAATAACAGAACCCCAGCAAGCTAAACGACTGACTCCAGTCTTACTGCTAGGTCTGGATTGGCAGAGTGTAATACCAAATCCCCAGGCCTATTTGCAGTAAGCAACAAACAAATACAAAGCTACACAGTACTGGCTAACTTTCATGAACTGACTAACCAACAGAGAATTCAGCAGCATCTGCTTACCCTGAAAAGAGGCCTTATAAAGCAGGTGCTGTCCACGCCCCACTCAGACCTCACAGACTGTGAGCACAAAAACCAGCACCGGATCCCCTGCCGTGCACAGAGCCTATAACCACTGCACAGCAAAAGACCCGAACCGGAGTATCAGCTGCGCTCAGGTTACTCCACTAGCACTTGTCTCCCGGTTGCCATGACGACGTGGCAGCACAGGGCAGGAGACCCTAACAGTACCCCCCCTCTGACGAGGGGTCAAAGAACCCCTACCACCGGGTTTATCGGGGAACTGCGAGAAGAAAGAGCGTATCAGTCTGGGGGCATGAAGATCACAACTGCGCACCCACGACCGCTCCTCCGGGCCATACCCCTTCCAGTGCACCAAAAATGACAGCCGACCCCGAACCACCTTGGAGTCAAGAATCCTTTCAACAACAAACTCCCTCTGGCCACGTATCAGAAGAGGGGAAGGTCTTCCACTGGAAGAAGGATTACTAATCGCCCGTTTTAAAAGGGAACAATGAAATGTTTTATTGATACCCAAAGAACGGGGCAGATCTAACTGAAATGCCACCGGATTGATAACCCTGGTGATCTTATAAGGGCCGATGAACCGGGGCCCTAACTTATGAGATGGCTGTCTCAACTTCAAATTCTTGGTAGACAACCAGACGAAGTCTCCTAATTTGAAGCTGCAGGGTCTTTTCCGCTTATCAAAAACCCTTTTGGTCACTAATGACACAGACACAAGGGCTTTCTTCACTTTCCGCCAAATACCTCTAAGGACCGAAACCACAGAGGAACCACCAGGCGTGGAGTCCAGGGGGTCAAAAGAATTGGCCTTAGGATGATGCCCATACACACAAAGGAAGGGAGAGATCCCTGTAGCAGAGTGAGCCGCGTTGTTATAGGCAAACTCCGCCATGGACAGATGAGCAACCCAGTCAGTCTGACACTTGGAGACATAACACCTGAGGAACTGCTCCAAGGACTGGTTCACCCTTTCAGTCTGCCCATTAGACTGCGGATGGTAGCCTGACGACAAGCTGACAGAAATCTGGAGATCGGAACAAAATGCCCTCCAGAATTTGGCCACAAACTGGGATCCGCGGTCAGAGACCACATCAAGTGGCAACCCGTGGAGACGCACAACATGCAGCATAAATAATTCAGACAGGCGTCTGGCTGATGGCAGCCCAACCAGTGGAACGAAGTGCGCCATCTTCGAAAACCTGTCAACGACAACCCAGATGGCTGTCATCCCCGAGGATTTGGGCAAGTCCACCACAAAATCCATTGAAATGTGGGTCCATGGCTTAGATGGGATAGAGAGTGGATGTAATGGGCCAACAGGAACCCCTCTAGGAGTCTTATTTCGGGCACAGATGTCACATGCCCGAACCCACTGATCCACATCCTTAGCCACCGAGGGCCACCACACCGCCCTAGATAGCAACTCCCGAGTTCTGGCAATACCCGGGTGACCTGCCGACTTCTTGGCATGGAATTCCAGGAACACTCGCTGTCTTAACCTAGGAGGCACACACAAAAGACCTACCGGAAGGTCTGGAGGAGCCTGCTCCTGTGCTCTAAGGACTAATGATAAGAGGTCCTGGGTAATGCCCACTTTAATACATGATGGGGAAACAATGGGCAACGGCTCCTCGGTGGTCTCCTGGATTGGAGCAAAACTCCGCGAGAGCGCATCAGCCTTGATGTTTTTTGACCCAGGGCGATATGTTATCAAAAAATTAAAGCGAGCAAAAAACAAAGCCCATCGTGCCTGCCTGGCATTGAGACGCTTCGCTGACTCTAAATATGCCAGATTCTTATGGTCAGTGAGAATTGAGACCACAAACTTAGCCCCCTCAAGCCAGTGTCTCCACTCCTCGAGTGCATCCTTAATAGCCAACAATTCCCGGTTACCCACGTCATAATTCATCTCGGCAGGCGAAAATTTACGGGAAAAGTAAGCACAGGGATGAAGGCGATTATCAGACACTCCCATCTGAGAAAGCACTGCCCCAATACCCATCTCAGAGGCATCCACCTCCACCACAAAAGGACGCTCTGGATCTGGGTGTCGCAGCACCTTGGCCGAAACAAATGCCCTTTTGAGACGGGCAAAAGCCGCTTTAGCCTCACAAGACCAGTGAGCAACATCCGCCCCTTTCTTAGTGAGTGCCACCAAGGGCGCCACTATAGACGAAAATCCAGCGATAAATCGTCTATAAAAATTCGCAAAGCCCAGGAAACGCTGAAGCGCCTTCAAACTAGTGGGCTGCACCCAATCCAGGACTGCCTGTACCTTGGAACCCTCCATTTGGAAACCTTCTGGGGAGATAATATATCCTAGAAATGCGATTTGCTGAACTTCAAATTCGCACTTCTCCAGCTTCGCCCCAAGCCGGTGGTCTCTGAGTTTCTGGAGGACTAAGCGTACATGCTTCCGATGTTCCTCCAGGGAATGGGAGAAGATTAGGATGTCATCTAAGTATACAACTAAGAATCTATCCAAATATTCCCTGAGCACATCATTCATGAAATCCTGGAAGACTGCCGGGGCATTACAGAGCCCAAAAGGCATCACCAAATATTCATAATGCCCTGAGTGGGTATTAAAGGCAGTCTTCCATTCATCCCCCTCTATTATTCGGATTAGATCGTACGCACCGCGTAGGTCAATCTTAGAAAAAATGGTGGCAGTACGAAGCAGGTCAAACAAGACCGAAATGAGAGGCAGTGGGTATGAGTTTTTAATCGTGATACGGTTCAATTCCCTGAAGTCGATGCATGGTCGCAACGAACCGTCCTTTTTACCCACGAAGAAGAACCCCGACCCAACTGGAGACTGTGAAGGTCTGATAAATCCCTTAGCCAAGTTCTCCTGAATGTACTCTGCCATAGCCTGAGTCTCAGGACGTGACAGGGAGTACAACCTGCTCTTGGGAAGCTTAGCATTTGGCAACAAATCAATGGCACAGTCATAGGGGCGATGGGGAGGTAGTACCTCTGCAACTTTTTTGGAGAACACGTCCGCAAAATCTGCATAACACCCTGGCAATCCTGGCAAACTTAGCTGCGAGAGCCTGACTGGAAGGCTCAAGCAACTCCTGAAACAATCAGTACCCCAACTAAGAATCTCCCCAGAGACCCAGTCAAATTGAGGATTGTGGGCCCTTAACCAGGGTAACCCCAACACCAATGGGGCAAAAGTACAGACAGTCACATAAAAGGACAACTCCTCAGAGTGTGTGACTCCAATAAACAAAGAAATCTGGCTAGTGCAAGAGGTAATTTTACCTTGGGATAATGGTTCCCCGTTTAACCCACAAATCTCAATTTCCGATGCCAAGGGTACTAAGGGAACAGAGTGTTTTAGGGCGAATTGGCGGTCCATAAAAACCCCGTCGGCCCCACTGTCCACAAAGGCCTCAGTCTTGACAGTTTGACCGAGGATCTTCAAGGTCACCGGAATGATAAAAGTCTTCTTGGGAAATTCTGACTTCTGGCCTGACAGGATATTTCCCATCACCCTCAGGCCCTGAAGTTTTCCGGCTTTTCTGGGCATGATACTACCACATGACCTTTATTCCCACAGTACAAACACAACCCCTGCTGTCTCCTCCGCGTCTTCTCACGCGAGGAGAGGCGGGTAGCCCCAATCTGCATAGGCTCCTCAGAAAATTCCTCAGAGTCTGAGGTTCCCTTGGGAAGGAAGGAAATCTCAGTCTCCCTTTCAAGCCCACGCTCTCTCAGCCGTCTATCCACCCGGATGGATAACTGCATGAGCTGATCCAAGCTATCAGGCAAGGGATATTGTACCAGTTGGTCCTTTATCTGGTTAGAAAGACCTCTTCGGTACTGGTGTCTCAGGGCTGGGTCATTCCACTGGGTATCATGGGCCAACCTCCGAAACTCCGTACAGTAAACCTCAACTGGCCTTCGCCCTTGCTTAAGGATCGAAATCTGAGCCTCGGCTGAGGCCGTCTTGTCAGGGTCATCATACAACATGCCCAGTGCCGTAAAAAAAGCATCAACACTTTTAAGCGACGGACAGTCAGGCTGCAACCCATATGCCCAGACCTGTGGGTCTCCTTGTAGCAAGGAAATCACTATGCCCACCCGCTGAATCTCCGACCCAGAAGACTGAGGCCTTAGCCGGAAGTATAGCTTGCAGCTCTCCTTGAAACAAAAGAACTGCGAGCGATCTCCAGAAAAACGATCCGGGAGATTTACTTTCGGCTCCTTAACCCCTGCAGGTGCTGCTGCTGCGGGAGCTCCGCCAGCAGCCTGGGAGGTGTGCATTTTAATGGACAAATCATTAAATTGCCGAGTCAGGACCTGCACCTGATCGACCACCTGTTGCAACGTATTTTGAGGGGTATGCTCCATATTCCCACAAAATTTCAACAGGAGTATTAGGCTGCTGAATATGTTATGCACACCAGTGCCTGCAGGAATGTACTGGTGTTTGAACTGTTATGCAAAACAAATGGACTCACAGACAAACTGGGGAATATGACATAACGTACACAGAAGGTGATAGGGTAACAAAATACACACACAGTGAACAGAGAAGCCCAGAGGCTAAGGAACTGGGTATCTCCCTTGTATTAGAACTGCTCAGATGTAAAAAGCAAGATGTTGTGTTTTAATACGTAGAGAACCCGAAATGCTGTTGCTAAGGGCAACAGCAAAACCCTAAAGGGTTACCAACGGGTGTGGCAGTAAACTCCTTGGTCAGAGATGGAATGATAGACACAAGGAGAGCCTCCACAATCCTGATTCTCACTTGCAGTGCACAGGTTTAAGCTTACTGCCACTAAACTGACCCCTGACACCTAGCACAGTGAGACAGGATTAGACTGGCAAGTGTTAGAATACAGCCGCAAACTTGCTAAGTTCACAGAGTAATAACAGAACCCCAGCAAGCTAAACGACTGACTCCAGTCTTACTGCTAGGTCTGGATTGGCAGAGTGTAATACCAAATCCCCAGGCCTATTTGCAGTAAGCAACAAACAAATACAAAGCTACACAGTACTGGCTAACTTTCATGAACTGACTAACCAACAGAGAATTCAGCAGCATCTGCTTACCCTGAAAAGAGGCCTTATAAAGCAGGTGCTGTCCACGCCCCACTCAGACCTCACAGACTGTGAGCACAAAAACCAGCACCGGATCCCCTGCCGTGCACAGAGCCTATAACCACTGCACAGCAAAAGACCCGAACCGGAGTATCAGCTGCGCTCAGGTTACTCCACTAGCACTTGTCTCCCGGTTGCCATGACGACGTGGCAGTACAGGGCAGGAGACCCTAACAACTGCCACTAAACTGACCCCTGACACCTAGCACAGTGAGACAGGATTAGACAGGCAAGTCTTAGAATACAGCCGCAAACTTGCTAAGTTCACAGAGTAGTAACAGAACCCCAGCAAGCTAAACGACTGACTCCAGTCTTACTGCTAGGTCTGGATTGGCAGAGTGTAATACCAAATCCCCAGGCCTATTTGCAGTAAGCAACAAACAAATACAAAGCTACACAGTACTGGCTAACTTTCATGAACTGACTAACCGACAAAGATTCAGCAGCATCTGCTTACCCTGAAAAGAGGCCTTATAAAGCAGGTGCTGTCCACGCCCCACTCAGACCTCACAGACTGTGAGCACAAAAACCAGCACCGGATCCCCTGCCGTGCACAGAGCCTATAACCACTGCACAGCAAAAGACCCGAACCGGAGTATCAGCTGCGCTCAGGTTACTCCACTAGCACTTGTCTCCCGGTTGCCATGACGACGTGGCAGCACAGGGCAGGAGACCCTAACAGTACCCCCCCTCTGACGAGGGGTCAAAGAACCCCTACCACCGGGTTTATCGGGGAACTGCGAGAAGAAAGAGCGTATCAGTCTGGGGGCATGAAGATCACAACTGCGCACCCACGACCGCTCCTCCGGGCCATACCCCTTCCAGTGCACCAAAAATGACAGCCGACCCCGAACCACCTTGGAGTCAAGAATCCTTTCAACAACAAACTCCCTCTGGCCACGTATCAGAAGAGGGGAAGGTCTTCCACTGAAAGAAGGATTACTAATCGCCCGTTTTAAAAGGGAACAATGAAATGTTTTATTGATACCCAAAGAACGGGGCAGATCTAACTGAAATGCCACCGGATTGATAACCCTGGTGATCTTATAAGGGCCGATGAACCGGGGCCCTAACTTATGAGATGGCTGTCTCAACTTCAAATTCTTGGTAGACAACCAGACGAAGTCTCCTAATTTGAAGCTGCAGGGTCTTTTCCGCTTATCTAAAATCCTTTTGGTCACTAATGACACAGACACAAGGGCTTTCTTCACTTTCCGCCAAATACCTCTAAGGACCGAAACCACAGAGGAACCACCAGGCGTGGAGTCCAGGGGGTCAAAAGAATTGGCCTTAGGATGATGCCCATACACACAAAGGAAGGGAGAGATCCCTGTAGCAGAGTGAGCCGCGTTGTTATAGGCAAACTCCGCCATGGACAGATGAGCAACCCAGTCAGTCTGACACTTGGAGACATAACACCTGAGGAACTGCTCCAAGGACTGGTTCACCCTTTCAGTCTGCCCATTAGACTGCGGATGGTAGCCTGACGACAAGCTGACAGAAATCTGGAGATCGGAAAAAAATGCCCTCCAGAATTTGGCCACAAACTGGGATCCGCGGTCAGAGACCACATCAAGTGGTAACCCGTGGAGACGCACAACATGCAGCATAAATAATTCAGACAGGCGTCTGGCTGATGGCAGCCCAACCAGTGGAACGAAGTGCGCCATCTTCGAAAACCTGTCAACGACAACCCAGATGGCTGTCATCCCCGAGGATTTGGGCAAGTCCACCACAAAATCCATTGAAATGTGGGTCCATTTGCTTAGATGGGATAGAGAGTGGATGTAATGGGCCAACAGGAACCCCTCTAGGAGTCTTATTTCGGGCACAGATGTCACATGCCCGAACCCACTGATCCACATCCTTAGCCACCGAGGGCCACCACACGCCCTAGATAGCAACTCCCGAGTTCTGGCAATACCCGGGTGACCTGACGACTTCTTGGCATGGAATTCCAGGAACACTCGCTGTCTTAACCTAGGAGGCACAAACAAAAGACCTACCGGAAGGTCTGGAGGAGCCTGCTCCTGTGCTCTAAGGACTAATGATAAGAGGTCCTGGGTAATGCCCACTTTAATACATGATGGGGAAACAATGGGCAACGGCTCCTCGGTGGTCTCCTGGATTGGAGCAAAACTCCGCGAGAGCGCATCAGCCTTGATGTTTTTTGACCCAGGGCGATATGTTATCAAAAAATTAAAGCGAGCAAAAAACAAAGCCCATCGTGCCTGCCTGGCATTGAGACGCTTCGCTGACTCTAAATATGCCAGATTCTTATGGTCAGTGAGAATTGAGACCACAAACTTAGCCCCCTCAAGCCAGTGTCTCCACTCCTCGAGTGCATCCTTAATAGCCAACAATTCCCGGTTACCCACGTCATAATTCATTTCGGCAGGCGAAAATTTACGGGAAAAGTAAGCACAGGGATGAAGGCGATTATCAGACACTCCCATCTGAGAAAGCACTGCCCCAATACCCATCTCAGAGGCATCCACCTCCACCACAAAAGGACGCTCTGGATCTTGGTGTCGCAGCACCTTGGCCGAAACAAATGCCCTTTTGAGACGGGCAAAAGCCGCTTTAGCCTCACAAGACCAGTGAGCAACATCCGCCCCTTTCTTAGTGAGTGCCACCAAGGGCGCCACTATAGACGAAAATCCAGCGATAAATCGTCTATAAAAATTCGCAAAGCCCAGGAAACGCTGAAGCGCCTTCAAACTAGTGGGCTGCACCCAATCCAGGACTGCCTGTACCTTGGAACCCTCCATTTGGAAACCTTCTGGGGAGATAATATATCCTAGAAATGCGATTTGCTGAACTTCAAATTCGCACTTCTCCAGCTTCGCCCCAAGCCGGTGGTCTCTGAGTTTCTGGAGGACTAAGCGTACATGCTTCTGATGTTCCTCCAGGGAATGGGAGAAGATTAGGATGTCATCTAAGTATACAACTAAGAATCTATCCAAATATTCCCTGAGCACATCATTCATGAAATCCTGGAAGACTGCCGGGGCATTACAGAGCCCAAAAGGCATCACCAAATATTCATAATGCCCTGAGTGGGTATTAAAGGCAGTCTTCCATTCATCCCCCTCTCTTATTCGGATTAGATTGTACGCACCGCGTAGGTCAATCTTAGAAAAAATGGTGGCAGTACGAAGCTGGTCAAACAAGACCGAAATGAGAGGCAGTGGGTATGAGTTTTTAATCGTGATACGGTTCAATTCCCTGAAGTCGATGCAGGGTCGCAACGAACCGTCCTTTTTACCCACGAAGAAGAACCCCGACCCAACTGGAGACTGTGAAGGTCTGATAAATCCCTTAGCCAAGTTCTCCTGAATGTACTCTGCCATAGCCTGAGTCTCAGGACGTGACAGGGAGTACAACCTGCTCTTGGGAAGCTTAGCATTTGGCAACAAATCAATGGCACAGTCATAGGGGCGATGGGGAGGTAGTACCTCTGCAACTTTTTTGGAGAACACGTCCGCAAAATCTGCATAACACCCTGGCAATCCTGGCAAACTTAGCTGCGAGAGCCTGACTGGAAGGCTCAAGCAACTCCTGAAACAATCAGTACCCCAACTAAGAATCTCCCCAGAGACCCAGTCAAATTGAGGATTGTGGGCCCTTAACCAGGGTAACCCCAACACCAATGGGGCAAAAGTACAGACAGTCACATAAAAGGACAATTTTTCAGAGTGTGTGGCTCCAATAAACAAAGAAATCTGGCTAGTGCAAGAGGTAATTTTACCTTGGGATAATGGTTCCCCGTTTAACCCACAAATCTCAATTTCCGATGCCAAGGGTACTAAGGGAACAGAGTGTTTCAGGGCGAATTGGCGGTCCATAAAAACCCCGTCAGCCCCACTGTCCACAAAGGCCTCAGTCTTGACAGTTTGACCGAGGATCTTCAAGGTCACCGGAATGATAAAAGTCTTCTTGGGAAATTCTGACTTCTGGCCTGACAGGATATTTCCCATCACCCTCAGGCCCTGAAGTTTTCCGGCTTTTCTGGGCATGATACTACCACATGACCTTTATTCCCACAGTACAAACACAACCCCTGCTGTCTCCTCCGCGTCTTCTCACGTGAGGAGAGGCGGGTAGCCCCAATCTGCATAGGCTCCTCAGAAAATTCCTCAGAGTCTGAGGTTCCCTTGGGAAGGAAGGAAATCTCAGTCTCCCTTTCAAGCCTACGCTCTCTCAGCCGTCTATCCACCCGGATGGATAACTGCATGAGCTGATCCAAGCTATCAGGCAAGGGATATTGTACCAGTTGGTCCTTTATCTGGTTAGAAAGACCTCTTCGGTACTGGTGTCTCAGGGCTGGGTCATTCCACTGGGTATCATGGGCCAACCTCCGAAACTCCGTACAGTAAACCTCAACTGGCCTTCGCCCTTGCTTAAGGATCGAAATCTGAGCCTCGGCTGAGGCCGTCTTGTCAGGGTCATCATACAACATGCCCAGTGCCGTAAAAAAAGCATCAACACTTTTAAGCGACGGACAGTCAGGCTGCAACCCATATGCCCAGACCTGTGGGTCTCCTTGTAGCAAGGAAATCACTATGCCCACCCGCTGAATCTCCGACCCAGAAGACTGAGGCCTAAGCCGTAAGTATAGCTTGCAGCTCTCCTTGAAACAAAAGAACTGCGAGCGATCTCCAGAAAAACGATCCGGGAGATTTACTTTCGGCTCCTTAACCCCTGCAGGTGCTGCTGCTGCGGGAGCTCCGCCAGCAGCCTGGGAGGTGTGCATTTTAATGGACAAATCATTAAATTGTCGAGTCAGGACCTGCACCTGATCGACCACCTGTTGCAACGTATTTTGAGGGGTATGCTCCATATTCCCACAAAATTTCAACAGGAGTATTAGGCTGCTGAATATGTTATGCACACCAGTGCCTGCAGGAAAGTACTGGTGTCAGAACTGTTATGCACTCCAGTGTCTGCAGGAATGTACTGGTGTTTGAACTGTTATGCAAAACAGATGGACTCACAGACAAACTGGGGGATATGACATAACGTACACAGAAGGTGATAGGGTAACAAAATACACACAAAGTGAACAGAGAAGCCCAGAGGCTAAGGAACTGGGTATCTCCCTTGTATTAGAACTGCTCAGATGGAAAAGCAAGATGTTGTGTTTTAATACGTAGAGAACCCGAAATGCTGTTGCTAAGGGCAACAGCAAAACCCTAAAGGGTTACCAACGGGTGTGGCAGTAAACTCCTTGGTCAGAGATGGAATGATAGACACAAGGAGAATCTCCACAATCCTAATTCTCACTTGCAGTGCACAGGTTTTAGCTTACTGCCACTAAACTGACCCCTGACACCTAGCACAGTGAGACAGGATTAGACAGGCAAGTCTTAGAATACAGCCGCAAACTTGCTAAGTTCACAGAGTAGTAACAGAACCCCAGCAAGCTAAACGACTGACTCCAGTCTTACTGCTAGGTCTGGATTGGCAGAGTGTAATACCAAATCCCCAGGCCTATTTGCAGTAAGCAACAAACAAATACAAAGCTACACAGTACTGGCTAACTTTCATGAACTGACTAACCAACAAAGATTCAGCAGCATCTGCTTACCCTGAAAAGAGGCCTTATAAAGCAGGTGCTGTCCACGCCCCACTCAGACCTCACAGACTGTGAGCACAAAAACCAGCACCGGATCCCCTGCCGTGCACAGAGCCTATAACCACTGCACAGCAAAAGACCCGAACCGGAGTATCAGCTGCGCTCAGGTTACTCCACTAGCACTTGTCTCCCGGTTGCCATGACGACGTGGCAGCACAGGGCAGGAGACCCTAACACATCTCTTGCATGCCCCTGTCATTTTTTAAATAATTCTGCACCACCAAATTCAATGTATGTGCAAAACATGGGACATGCTGGAATTTGCCCAGATGTAATGCACGCACAATATTGCTGGCGTTGTCCGATGTCACAAATCCCCAGGAGAGTCCATTTGGGGTAAGCCATTCTGCGATGATGTTCCTCAGTTTCCGTAAGAGGTTGTCAGCTGTGTGCCTCTTCTGGAAAGCAGTGATACAAAGCGTAGCCTGCCTAGGAACGAGTTGGCGTTTGCGAGATGCTGCTACTGGTGCCGCCGCTGCTGTTCTTGCTGCGGGAGGCAATACATCTACCCAGTGGGCTGTCACAGTCATATAGTCCTGAGTCTGCCCTGCTCCACTTGTCCACATGTCCGTGGTTAGGTGGACATTGGGTACAACTGCATTTTTTAGGACACTGGTGACTCTTTTTCTGAGGTCTGTGTACATTTTCGGTATCGCCTGCCTAGAGAAATGGAACCTAGATGGTATTTGGTACCTGGGATACAGTACCTCAATCAAGTCTGTAGTTGCCTGTGAATTAAAGGTGGATAACGGAAAAGAAGAAAAGGAAATTTCCACTGCTTATGCTGCCGCCCATGTAAAATAACTGGTAACAAATCCACAAAACCTATTCTTGAATTTAAGTCCAATATAACCAAAAAGACATATAACATCAAAGAAAAAATCACATGTGACTCAGAAGGAGTTGTTTATCTCCTTCACTGTCCGTGTGGATTTCAATATATTGGTCAAACCAAGAGAAAACTGCGAACAAGAATTTCCGAACACATATATAATATAAAGAAAGGATTGGAAACACATAGTGTCTCTAAACACTATAAAGACTGTCACAACAGTGATCCATCAAGTCTAAAGTTCATAGGAATACAAAAAATATTCAAAAACTGGAGAGGAGGGGACATAAGTCTCGAATTAAGAAAGAGAGAAACAAAATGGATATACTATTTAAGGACCTTACAACCAGAAGGACTAAATGTGGAAATAGATGTAAATGCTTTCCTATTAGACAACTAATTTCATTTATTAAATCATTAAAACAATTCATTAATTTCACTGAACGCCATACTGAATAATTATTAACATAATTTTAATTTTATTGAACGCCATACCAATAACTAATGCAAAAAAAATTGTTTTTACCCTATAGATAATATAGGGGCACATGGTTACCGCTTTTTATTTACAACTTCCTTTTGGAACATTTCCTGTTTTAAGTAAATTTTAATAAAGTTTTTTAAGCATAAATAGGAAGTTTGTATACAAAAATAATATCCTAGTTAAAGGGTTTTAACCCGAAACGAGTTGGAGACTTTGGTGCAGAGACGGAGAACTTCAGTGTATGCTAACACTGATATGCTGATACGCTGATACGCGTCTAAACAAGTACGCCGCACGAGAGACACGGAGCCGGACCAGCCGTAAGCAACGGGGGAAGCGGATCATACAACACCCGTGGCGCACGCTGATACACGCGGATACCATCTACAGCAAGCCGCAAGAGGTACCATTAGGGACAGCAGGGCTAGTTTTACATCTGGAAAAAGACTGTCCGGTTTAATCATAATTGACTTACAGATATTATCAACTGTCTCCGTTCCACCACTTTTTCATAAAAGAGCCTAAACATTTATTAACCAAAAAATTTTCTTTATAGGAATGTGCGTTCAACACAGCATGCAAAATCAAATCAAGCGCTCCTTTTAGTGTTTTATTTGTTGTTTATTGTATGGAGCTGCTATTATAAACATAAGCGCGGTCATTATTTTATTTTACTATTTGGATAACGGAAACACGTTTCTCACCGCCCAGGCTGCCAAGGCCTGAGTTATCCGCTTTGCAGCAGGATGACTACTGTGATATTTCATCTTCCTTGCAAAGGACTGTTGGACAGTCAATTGCTTACTGGAAGTAGTACAAGTGGTCTTCCGACTTCCCCTCTGGGATGACGATCGACTCCCAGCAGCAACAACAGCAGCGCGAGCAGCAGTAGGCGTTACACTCAAAGATGCATCGGAGGAATCCCAAGCAGGAGAGTCCTCGTCAGACTTGACAGTGACATGGCCTGCAGGACTATTGGCTTTCCTGTGTAAGGAGGAAATTGACACTGAGGGAGTTGGTGGTGTGGTTTGCAGGAGCTTGGTTACAAGAGGAAGGGATTTAGTGGTCAGTGGACTGCTTCCGCTGTCATCCAAAGTTTTTGAACTTGTCACTGACATGATGAATGCGCTGCAGGTGACGTATAAGGGAGGATGTTCCGAGGTGGTTAACGTCCTTACCCCTACTTATTACAGCTTGACAAAGGCAACACACCTGTTGTCCGCATTTGTGTTAAAATAATTCCACACCGAAGAGGTGATTTTTTTTTTTGTAATTTGACCAGGCATGTCAATGGCCATATTCGTCCCACAGACAACAGGTGTCTCCCCGGGTGCCTGACTTAAACAAACCACCTCACCATCAGAATCCTCCTTGTCAATTTCCTCCTCAGCGCCAGCAACACCCATATCCTCATCCTGGTGTACTTCAACAGTGACATCTTCAATTTGACTATCAGGAACTGGACTGCGGGTGCTCCTTCCAGCACTTGCAGGGGGCGTGCAAATGGTGGAAGGCGCCACCTTTTCCCGTCCAGTGTTGGGAAGGTCAGGCATCGCAGCCGACACAATTGAACTCTCCTTGGGGATTTGTGATTTAGAAGAACGCACAGTTCTTTGCTGTGCTTTTGCCAGCTTAAGTCTTTTCATTTTTCTAGCGAGGGGACGAGTGCTTCCATCCTCATGTGAAGCTGAACCACTAGCCATGAACATAGGCCAGGGCCTCAGCCGTTCCTTGCCACTCCGTGTCGTAAATGGCATATTGGCAAGTTTACGCTTCTCCTCAGACGCTTTTAATTTTGATTTTTGGGTCATTTTACTGAACTTTTGTGTTTTGGATTTTACATGCTCTCTACTATGACATTGGGCATCGGCCTTGGCAGACGACGTTGATGGCATTTCATCGTCTCGGCCATGACTAGTGGCAGCAGCTTCAACACGAGGTGGAAGTGGATCTTGACCTTTCCCTATTTTACCCTCCACATTTTTGTTCTCCATTTTTTAATGTGTGGAATTATATGCCAGTATCAATAGCAATGGCCTACTACTATATATACTGCGCACAACTGAAATGCACCACAGGTATGGATGGATAGTATACTTGACGACACAGAAGTAGGTAGAGCAGTGGCCTACTGTACCGTACTGCTATATATTATATACTGGTGGTCAGCAAACTGTGCAAACCTGAAATGCACCACAGGTATGGATGGATAGTATACTTGATGACACAGAGGTAGGTAGAGCAGTGGCCTACTGTACCGTACTGCTATATATTATATACTGGTGGTCAGCAAACTGTGCAAAACTGAAATGCACCACAGGTATAGATGGATAGCATACTTGACGACACAGAGGTAGGTAGAGCAGTGGCCTACTGTACCGTACTGCTATATATTATATACTGGTGGTCAGCAAACTGTGCAAAACTGAAATGCACCACAGGTATGGATGGATAGTATACTTGACGACACAGAGGTAGGTAGAGCAGTGGCCTTCTGTACCGTACTCCTATATATTATATACTGGTGGTCAGCAAAATTATGCACTGTACTCCTACTATATACTACAATGCAGCATAGATATTGAGCGTTTTTCAGGCAGAGAACGTATAATACTGGTGGTCACTGGTCAGCAAAACTCTGCACTGTACTCCTCCTATATAATACTGCTGGTCCCCAGTCCCCACAATAAAGCAGTGTGAGCACAGATATATGCAGCACACTGAGCACAGATATGGAGCGTTTTTCAGGCAGAGAACGTATAATACTGGTGGTCACTGGTCAGCAAAACTCTGCACTGTACTCCTCCTATAAAATACAGCTGGTCCCCAGTCCCCACAATAAAGCAGTGTGAGCACAGATATATGCAGCACACTGAGCACAGATATGGAGCGTTTTTCAGGTAGAGAACGTATAATACAGGTGGTCACTGGTCAGCAAAACTCTGCACTGTACTCCTCCTATATAATACTGCTGGTCCCCAGTCCCCACAATAAAGCAGTGTGAGCACAGATATATGCAGCACACTGAGCACAGATATGGAGCGTTTTTCAGGCAGAGAACGTATAATACTGGTGGTCACTGGTCAGCAAAACTCTGCACTGTACTCCTCCTATATAATACTGCTGGTCCCCAGTCCCCACAATAAAGCAGTGTGAGCACAGATATATGCAGCACACTGAGCACAGATATGGAGCGTTTTTCAGGCAGAGAACGTATAATACTGGTGGTCACTGGTCAGCAAAACTCTGCACTGTACTCCTCCTATAATACTGCTGGTCCCCAGAATAAAGATATTTGCAGCCCCCTGAAAGTTCTGAAACAAAGTGAGAGGACGCCAGCCACGTCCTCTCACTATCATTTCCAATGCACAAGTGAAAAATGGCGGCGACGTGCGGCTCCTTATATAGAATCCGAATCTCGCGAGAATCCGACAGCGGGATGATGACGTTCGGGCGCGCTCGGGTTAACCGAGCAATACTGGAGTATCCGAGTATGCCTCGGACCCGTGTTAAATCGGTGAAGTTCGGGGGGATTCGGATTCCGAGGAACCGAACCCGCTCATCACTACTCCTAACCAGTGACGTGTGGTGAACTAAATGGCTCAAGAGGCATTGGCTAGCACCAGAGTCAGATTTACACGCAATATGAGCCAAAGGGTACATGTGGGCATTATACACTGGTGCAGTAGTATAAACTTCTGGAAATTAGGAAAGGCTCTGCCTCACCCCACCGCACGTCATTGCTCCTAACCCTTCCACAGACTCACCCTAACCATCCTTTTCCCACAGCTTAACCCTAACCGCCACCCCCCCTCCCCCATGTAGCCTAACCTTAACCTGCTGATTCCTCTCCCAAGCATCTGACTAGCCTTTCTCATTGCTTTGTTACATTGCTTACCTGCCTTTAAGTCACTTGAAATAGTGACTTCTAGATCCCTTTCCTCCTCAGTAGTTTCCAGTATAGTGCCATTAATGCTATATTTAACCTTTGGATTTTTGAGACGCAAGTGCATGATTTTGAATTGTTTGGCATTAAACGGTAATTGCCGCACTCTTGACCATTCCTCTATTCTACCTAGATCCTCAGTCATTTGTTTTACCCCTCCTGGTAGGTCTACCCTGTTCCATACCTTTGTGTCAGCTGCAAAAAGGCATACTTTCCCTTTATTGTCATTTGCAATGTCACCAATAAATATATTAAAAAGCACTGGTCCAAGTACAGATCCCTGGGGTACTCCACTGGTAACATTTACCTCCTGTGAATGCACTCCATTTACTACAACTCTCTGTTTTTTATCCTGCAACCAAGATCTTATCCATTCAACCATCTTAGTATCCAATCCCAAGCTTTCAAGTTTATTTAGAAGTCTGAGATGTGGGACAATGTCAAAAGCCTTACTAAAGTCAAGATAAGCTATATCCACGGCTCCGCCTTTATCCATCACTTTAGTCTCATAATCAAAAAAGTCAATAACGTTTGTTTGACATGATCTGCCCCCAGTGAATCCATGCTGTTTGGGATCCTGTAAATTGCTGGATTTGAGACACAGATAGTTCCGATGCACACTTCCGGAAACTAATCTGTATCCATCTGTAATCGACAACTATTTCTTTTAAGAGTGTTTCCATCAATTTCCCTACTACAGATGTAAGACTCACTGGTCTGTAGTTGTTTGCCTCTTCCTTGCTTCCACTTTTGTGCAGTGGGACTACGTTTGTTCTTTTCCAGTCCTCTGGAATTACTCTTGTAGCTAATGACTGGTTGAATAATTCTGGTAATGGTGCTACCAGCACCTTTATAAGCTCTTTCAGTATCCTTGGATGTATCCCATCTGGCCCCATAGAGGTGTCCACTTTCAGCTTTTAGAGTTCTGTTATGACCTTCTCCTCTGTAAATGTACTTGTCTAATTTTCTGAATATCCCTGCAACTAAACTGTGGACCCTTCCCCCTCTCTTTCAGTAGTGAATACTGAGCAAAAATTATTAAGATGATCTGCTATTACATTGTCTCCATCAACAAGACTCCCAGTCTCTGTCTTTAGTTTTATTATTCCGCCTTTTGTTTTGCCTCATGTAGCCACTGACTGGGCCATTTTCTCCTCAGCTTCTGCCTTTGCCCATCTGATTACCGTCTTAGCCTCCTTCTGTCTAACAAGAGATATATCTCTTTGTCTTCATTATTTTGTCTCTCCTTATATTTCCTAAAAGCCATCTTTTTTGCTTTCACAATACTTGCTACTTCTTTCGCAAACCACACTGGCTTCCTTTTCCTTGTGTTTTTCCTAACACTTTTGATACAAAGGTCTGTTGCCTTTAATATTTAACTTTTTAATGTTTCCCACCTTTCCTGCACTGCTTCCAAGTTCCTCCACTCTGCCAAAGAATCGCTTACACATTTTCCCATCGCTACAAAATCAGCCTTCATAAAATCTAACACCTTTGTTTTTGTATGGGATGAGTCAGTCTCTGTCTTCATGCTGAACCATACTGCTTGATGATCATTGGATCCCAGGTTTTCACCCACTTCTACGTCAGATATTCTGTCTCTATTTGTAAGTATTAAGTCTAATAATGCATCTTTCCGAGTGGGCTCCCTGACCAATTGGTGGAGGGATGCTCCCTGCAGGAAATTTAAAATGTCCCTACTTCTAGTGGAACTAGCAACAGACACCTCCCAGTTTACATTAGGAAGAATAAAGTCTCCCATGATTATTACCTCTCCTTTTAATTAGAGATGTGTGCCGGACACTTTTCGGGTTTTGTGTTTTGGTTTTGGATCTGGATCTCCGTTCATGTTCTGGATCTGGATTGGTTTTGCCAAAACCACCCTTTCGGGTTTTGTTTTTGGATATGGATTTAAAAATAAAACCCCATAAAAACAACTAAAATCAAAGAAGTTGGGCAATTTTGATCATACAGTATAATTAACCTCAATAACAACAATTTCCACTCATTTCCAGTCTGTTCTGAAAACCTCACACCTCACAATATTGTTTTTAGGCCAAAAGGTTGCACTGGATGACTAAGCTAAGCGACACAAGTGGGTGGCACAAACACATGACCCATCTAGGAGGGGCACTGCAGTGGCAGACAGGATGGCAGTTTTAAAAACTAGGCCCCAAAGAGCACATAATGCAAAGAAAAAAAAAAGAGGTGCAAGATGGAATTGTCCTCGGGCCCTCCCACCAACCCTTATGTTGTATAAACAGGACATGCACACTCAAACAAACCAATCATTTCAGCACCAGGGTCTGCCACACGGCTGAAATGATTGGTTTGTTTGGGCCCTCACCAAAAAAGAAGCAAATAACCCCCCCACCAAAAAAGGTCTTCCTGGAGTAATTTATAATTCATTTTGATGAACATCATCTTTTCCACATGTTGTGGAATTAACCTCCTATGCCGATCGCTGACAAGGTTACCGGCTGCACTAAACATTCTTTCGGAGTACACACTGAAAGGGGGGCGCAACTTAGGTAAAAAAAATCCAGTTTGTGCAAGGGCCTCCAAATTGCCTCTTTTTCCTGCCAGTATACAGTACATACGGACTGTCTGACATGCCTACAGTGATGCTGTCACCGATATAATTCTCCACCATTCTTTCAACGGTGACAGAATCATATGCAGTGACAGGAGACATGTCAGTAATTGTTGGCAGCTACTTTACTGTGGACCAGATGTCAACACTTGCTCCTGACTGCCCTGCATCACCACCAGCGGGTGGGCAAGGAAATGTTATTCTTTTCTTCACAGCCCCAGTTGCTGGAGAAAATTAAGAGGGAGCTGTTGACGGGTCAAGTTCCGCTTGAGTTGACAATTATCTCACCACATCCACAAGTCCCACATACTTAGCGGAATCGCTCCATCTTAGCTCCTCCTTCAATTTCTCCAGCTGCTTCTGCAAAAGCCTGATGAGGGGAAAGACCTGACTCAAGCTGGTAGCGTCTGAACCGACTTCACGTGTGGCAAGTTCGAAGGGTTGGAGAACCTTGCACAACACAGGAATCATTCTCCACTGCACTTGAGTATGGTGCATTCCCCCTCCTTTGCCTATATCATAGGTGGATGTATAGGCTTGAATGGCCTTTTGCTGCTCCTCCATTCTCTGAAGCATATAGAGTGTTGTATTCCACCTCGTTCCACCTCTTGCTTCAGGTGATGGCAGGTTCAGGAGTGTTTGCTGGCGCTGCAGTCTTCGGCATGCAGTCGCTGAATGTCGAAAGTGGCCCGCAATTTTTTGGGCCACCGACAGCATCTCCTGCATGCCCCTGTCATCTTTCAAAAAAATCTGCACCACCAAATTAATTGTATGTGCAAAACATGGGATGTGCTGGAATTTGCCCAGATGTAATGCATGCACCTTTTTGGTGGCGTTGTCAGATATTCCAAATCCCCAGGACAGTTTAAGTGGGGTAAACCATTGTGCGATGATATCCCTCAGTTTCCGTAAGAGGTTGTCAGTGGTGTGTCTTTTACGGAAACCAGTGATAAACAGCTTAGCCTGACTAGGAACGAGTTGGCATTTGTGCGATGCTGCTGCTGGTGCCGTTGCTGTTGTTGCTGCGGAAGGCAATACCTCTACCCAGCGGGCTGTCACAGTCATGTAGTCCTTAGTTTGCCCTGCTCCACTTGTCCACATGTCCATGCTTAAGTGGACCGTGGTTACTACCGCATTTTTCAGGACACTGAGGACACTTTTCTTAATGTCCCTGTACAGTCCGGGAATCGCGTACCTAGTGAAGTGAAATCTAGACAGGATTTGGTACCGGGGACACAGTACCTCCATCAACTGTCTAAATCCTACTGTACTAATGGCAGTTACTGGATGTACGTCTAACACCCAGCATAGTTGTTATGGCCTCAGTAATGCGCATTGCAACAGGGTGACTGTTGCCATATTTCATCTACTTGCAAAGGACTATTGGACAGTCAATTGCTTAGTTGAAGTAGTACAAGTGGTCTTCCGACTTCCTCTCTAGGATGACGATCGACTCTTAACAGCAACAACGGTAGCAGCAGTAGTCATACCACTCAAGGATCCTCTGAAGGAATCCCGGACAGGAGAGGACTCGTCAGTCATGCAAGTGACATGGCCTGCAGGACTACTTACGTTCCTGACTGAGGAGGAAATTGATGTTGAGGGAGTTGGTGGTGTGGATTGCAGGAGCTTGGGTAGAAGGGGAAGAAGGGATTTATGTGTCAGTGGACTGCTTATGCGATTACCCAAAGTTCCTGAACTTGACAATGACTTATGATGAATGCGCTGCACCCATATCCTCATCATCCTGGTTTACTTCTTCAGTGACATCCTCAATCTCAAAATCAGCAACTGGACTAGCGGTGCTCCTCCCAGCACTTGCAGAGGGCGTGCAAATGGTGGTAGGAGCCTCCTTTTCCATACAGTCTTGGGAAGGTCAGGCCTAGACATTGCAACCGCAAACACACTTGGACTCTCCATGGGCATTTGTGAGATCTCTGAACGCAGTTTTTTTTTCCTGTGCTTTAACAAGCTTAATTTTTTACATTTTTCGAGAGGCAGGGGGGCTTCCATCCTCATGAGAAGCAGAAACACCAGTCGTGAATATAGGCCAAGGCGTAAGCCTTTCCTTGCCACTTTGTGTCGTGAATGGCATATTGCAAATTTTAAGTTTCTTATCAGATAATTTCTTTTTTTTCTGGTTATTCATTTTTGCTTCTTGGATTTTACATGGATTTTACATGCCCTCTATGACATTGGGTATCAGCCTTAGCAGACGGTGTTGATGGAATTGCATCATCAATGTCATGACTGGTGGCAGCAGCATCTTCAGCGCTAGTACTAGGAACTGGAAGTGGTTCTTGATCATCAAATATTTTTTCCTCCACATTTTTGATCTCCATTTAACAGGACAGCACCCCTTTATTATTACAGAATACAGAACAGTGCCCCTTTATTTTCACAGCACCCCTGTCATTTTACAGCATACAACACAGGGCCAGTGTACCTTTTTTTAACAGGATCCCTGTATTTTTACAGTATACAGAACCAGAGTACTTTTATTTTAACAACAGCACCCCTGTATTTATACACCATACAGGACTAGTGTACTTTTATTTTAACAACAGCATCCATGTATTTTTACAGCATACAAGACCAGTGTACATTTATTTTAATAATAGCACCCCTGTATTTTTTACAGCATACAAGACAGGGCCAGTGTACTTTTGTTTTAAACAGAACCCCTGTATTTTTACAATACTCAGTGATCTTTTTTTTTTTTTTTTACAGCACCCCTGTATTTTTACAGCATACAGGACCAGTGTACTTTTATTTTAGCAACAGCATCCCTGTATTTTTACAGCATACAAGACCAGTGTACATTTATTTTAACAGCACACCTGTATTTTTACAGCATACAAGACAGGGAAAGTAAGTTTTTTAACAGCACCCCTGTATTTTTACAGCATACAGGACCAGTGTACTTTTATTTTAACAACAGCACCCCTATATTTTTACAGCATACAGGGCCAGTGTACTTTTATTTTAACAACAGCACCCCTGTATATTTACAGCATACAAGACAGGACCAGTGTACATTTATTTTCACTGCACCCCTGTATTTTTACAGCATACAAGACAGGACCAGTGTACATTTATTTTCACTGCACCCTTGAATTTTTACAGCATACAAGACAGAGCCAGTGTACATTTATTTTAACAACAGCACCCCTGAATTTTTACAGCATAAAAGACAGGGCCAGCACCCCTGTATTTTCACAGCATACAGGAGGGCAGTGCCCCTGCCCCCTGTACAACACAGTCACAGCCACGACAGCAACACCCATGTACAGCTGCAGCACCTCTAACATCACATGAAAGTTAAACACCAATGACAGCCATGACAGCACCCCTAACATCACAGGGACACCACAGTGACAGTACAGCACCCCTAGAGAGCACACACTGACCCCACCCAATGCCACCACCCACAGAGAGAGACAGAGGTCTGTCTCCTTCACTCTCCAAGTCCGGAGTGAAAATGGCGGTTACACGCAGCTGTTTATATGGAACACAAAACCTGCGAGAATTTGACAGCGAGATGATGATGTTTTGCCTCATTCTGGTTTCCGAGTCTGGCGGGAAGTCTGGAGCCGGGCTTGGCTCCCGGCTTGGAACGTGAAGTTTGGGGGGGGGGGGGGGGGAGTTTCAGTTCTCTGGGAACTGATCCCACTCATCTCTACTTTTAATGCCATTTTGGGTATCACATGCCTTCTCATCTGGACAGCTATAGGTTAATTAAGCCTGATTTATGTCAATAGCAACTTGAAGAGTAATATTACCATGTCTTAGGGATATCTGTTTATTATACTGTACTAGGGGGGTTATTCAGATCTGATCACTGCTGTGCGTTTTCGCACAGCGGGTGATGAGATCCGAACTTGCCATGCATATGCACCACACTGCGCTAGGTGCATCGCACGGCTGCAACGGGGATCGCCAGTCAGTGACGGGATTGTGCAAAGGATCCATTCACACAGGCGTTCGCAAGGAGATTGACTGGAAGAGGGCGTTTGTAGGTGGCAACTGACCATTTTCAGGGAGTGTCTGGAAAAACGCAGGCGTGTCCAAGTGTTTGAAGGGAGGTTGTCTAAAGTCAAATCTGGTCCCGAAAATGCTGATGTGATCGTAGCGGCTGAGTAAGTCCTGGGCTGTGCAGAGACTGCATAAAATCAGTTTGTGCAGCTCTGCTACACATGCGATCGCACACTTGCACAGCAAAAATACACTCCCCCTGTAGGCGGTGACTATCTGATCGCAGGGAGGCAAAAATTGCTGCCTAGCGATCAGATCAGAATTACCCCCTAGGTCCACTGGAGTGGCAGAATTTCCACTCTCCATGTGTCTATTATCCAGCTTATTGGCCAATTTAATCATGCAACAACAAAAAAAAGCAGTTTCTGCATGATTTAAATATATCTGGGGAGAATACAGGAAATATTAAAGACATCTCCTACGTTTAGCTAATGTACACAGCTTACAGCAGTCTTCATTATTTGCAATGAGAACTGTAGTCTGAAGTTATCATAAAGGGAAATATTATTCATAAAACAAATTTTGTGGATCCCCGCAAAATGTAAGCATCCCCATAATGTATGACGGGGTCTCACCGCAGATATCGGAGATATCCCATTTCCGATCACAACAGCAGCCCCGATAGGTTTCTGTGGGGACTGCTATAATGTGTAATTTAGCAAGCTCTGGTTTGCATTCTGGAACATTAGCCACTGTGGCCTTTGGACTAAGTATCGCACAATTTACTGATCCATTCCCAGTAATGACCGCTTGCACGTGCACAGTCTGATGACTGAGTATATGCTGTAGTACATCGGAGGTCCTGCAGCACAAAGTAGAGTGATCACTTGACACGTCACTGCCCTTGTATCTATATGCCGTGGTGTATTTATAATGGGTGCAGTGACAAACCACAACACACACACTGCACCAATTTCTTCAAAGTCCACGGTCTGCTGCGGCTGTCCTGCAAAATCACAGGAAAAATGGCATGGTGGCCATTTCTCCGGAGTCCGGCGCATGTACAGTAGACTCCAGCACTCCGCTAGAGTCTACTAGCGCCATCATTCAGAGTAACTATGCTGTCTAGCTGCTGGCAAGAAAGAGAGGAGGGATCTAAAACTTGAAAAATTTATAAATATGCACAAAAATATGTATAAAAAGACAGACTCCGAGATAATGTTGAAAGTCCTTCTGCAGAGTGATAATGGCTGTGTGTGGCAAGAAATGCCCCTGAAAGTGAGCTCTCCCCATCCCTTTATTTCATTACAAAGTCTGGCACCACAAAATTAAATCTTGTTTCTGGACTACTGCACAATCAGTCTCAATGGTACACTTACTGTACTCTGTAATTTTGCTTCGAGTGCCTTTACTCCTGCCATCGCCTTTCTCTTCCTGTGCAAACTTCTGCATTTTTGCTAAAGAAAAACAAAGATGCACTTGCAAATCATAGGTCCATACCTGCATTTGCGGGTCTTTGTAAAATGATGCTCACTATTCTGTGTGCAATACCAACACACTAACTGCTCTATGTATAAAACAGATATTCTCATTGCTGTTATACAAATAAACACATTTTTCTGCATACTATATAATAGAAATTAAATAATTTACTCTGCATATGATACATACAGAATACATACACACTGCTCTATATATGATACAGGGGTGTAGTACGGGTGACCGGCGGTCTCCTGACCGCCGGTCACCTTACCGACGCCGGGATCCCGGCAGCATACCGACGCCGGGATCCCGGCGGGGAGGGGCGAGTGCAGCAAGCCCCTTGCGGGCTCGCTGCGCTCGCCACGCTGCGGGCTCGGTGGCGACCTGCGGGCTCGGTGGCGACCTGCGGTCGCCACGGGTTCTATTCCCACTCTATGGGTGTCGTGGACACCCACGAGTGGAAATAGTCCCTGTTGGTCGGCATGCCGACCATCGGGATAGTGAGCCGTCGGGCTCACGGAGGAGGTCATGTGACTGTCAGTCAGCCGACCGGCGGTCACATGACTACCACCCATGATACAGATACACTCACTGCTCTGGCATGCGTGTAACTAGAAATTTGTGCGCCCCATAGCAAAATTGAAAGAGCCTCCTTCTATAGAGTGGGGAGGTACAGGGTGACAAACACACATGGGTAGAGTGGGGGTACAGCATGACACACATCATGGCCGGTTCTAGACCTTATGGTGCCCATGGCGAACATTTCTTTTGGCTCCCCCTCCCTTTCAAAACAGGGACAGTGCACGTCAAAGGTGTGCGCCAAAAATATAGGGGCGTGGCTTCATGGGGAAGGGGCATGGCCACAGAATAGTACGAATTCACATTACACCACACAGTAGTACCACTTATACACACCAGGTAGAGCCCCTTATAAACATTACACCAGGCAGATACCCTTTTATACACGTTACTCTAGGTAGAGACCCTTTTATATACATTACACCAGGTAGAGCCCCTTACACACGTTAGACCTGGTAGAGTCCCATTTACACATTGTGCCAGTTAGAGCCCCTTATACACATTATGCCAGGTAGAGCCTCTTATACACATTGCGCCAGGTAGCCCCTTATACACATTGCACCAGGTAGAGCCCCTTATACACATTGCACCACGTAGAGCCCTTTATACATGTTATGCCAGGTAGAGTCTTATATACACTGCACCAGGTAGAACCCCTTATATAGCCTCTAATAAATATTGTGCCAGGTAGCCCCTTATACACATTGCACCAGGTAGAGCTTCTTATACACACTGCACTAGGTAGAGCCCCTTATACATGTTATGCCAGGTACAGCCTCTTATATACATTGTGCCAGGTAGCCCCTTATACACATTGCACCAGGCAGAGCCTTATACACACTGCGCCAGCTAGCCCCTTATACACATTACGCCAGGTAGAGCAGCCCATTTTATACATGTTATGCCAGGTAGAGCCACTTTTATACACATTATGCCAGGTAGAGCCCCTTATACACGTTGTACCAGGTAAAGCCTCTTATACACATTGTGCTAGGTAGCCCCTTATAAACATTGCACTATGGCCCTCATTCCGAGTTGTTCGCTCGCAAGCTGCTTTTAGCAGCATTGCACACGCTAAGCCGCCGCCTACTGGGAGTGTATCTTAGCTTAGCAGAATTGCAAACGAAAGATTCTCAAAATTGCGAATAGAAATTTCTTAGCAGTTTCTGAGTAGCTCGACACTTACTCTGCCACTGTTATCAGTTCAGTCAGTTTCGTTCCAGGTTTGACGTCACAAACACACCCAGAGTTCGCCCAGACACTCCCCCCGTTTCTCCAGACACTCCCGCCTTTTTCCCAGAAACGGCAGCGTTTTTTCACACACACCCAGAAAAAAACCCAAGTTTCCGCCCAGAAACACCCACTTCCTGTCAATCACACTCCGATCACCAGAACGAAGAAAAAACCTTGTAATGCCGTGAGTAAAATACCAAACTTCTTAGCAAATTTACTTGACGCAGCCGCAGTGCGAACATTGCGCATGCGCAGTTAGCGGACAATCGCACCGATGCGAAGAAAAATAACGAGCGAACAACTCGGAATGAGGGCCTATGTACAGCTTCTCATACACACTGCACCAGGTAGCCTCTTATACACATTATGCCATGTAGAGCCCCTTTTATATATGTCACACCAGGTAGAGACCCATTTATACATGTTATGCCAGGTAGAGCCCTTTACACACATTATGGCAAGTAGAGCCCCTTATAAACATTGCACCAGGTAACCCCTTATACACATTACATCAGTTAAAGCCTCTTATATACATTGTACCAGGTAGCCCCTTATACATAATGCATCAGGTAGAGTCTCTTATACACATTGCACCAGGTAGCCCCTTATACATTTTGCACCAGGTGGAGCCACCTATACATATTATGCCAGGTAGAGCATCTTATACATATTGTGCTAGGTAGCCCCTTATACACATTGCACCAGGTAGAGCCCCTTATACATGTTATGCCAGGTAAAGCCTCTTATACACATTGTGCCAGGTAGTCCCTTATACACATTGCACCAGGTAGAGCCTTATACACATTGTGCCAGGCAGCCCCTTATACATATTGCACCAGGTAGAGTCTCTTATACACATTGCACAAAGTAGCCCCTTATATATATTGCACCAGGTAGAGTCTCTTATACACATTGCACAAAGTAGCCCCATATACATATTGCGCCAGGTAGAGCCCCTTATACACGTTATTCCAGGTAGACCACCTTATACACATTGCATCAGGTAGCCCTTTATACACACTGCACCAGGTAGAGCCTCTTATACACGTTACACCAGGTAGAGACCCAATTATACACGTTATGACAGGTAGAACATCTTACATGTGACACCAGGTAGAGCCCCTTATACACATTCTCACGGTCTCAATGGTACACTTATGGACGGATTTATCATCTGGTCTCCCGTGAAGTGTTAATTAAGTTAAGCACTCACTGTGGTATTTTGCATCTATTCAACATGAACTGATACCACGGTGAGCGTTAATGAATTCTGCCTTGGCAGCGCTGCTGATTTCTTTCCAGCAGTGCTGATGAATGAAGAAAAGCGCTGCTGTGTCTAGCGTTTGCGCATGCAACGTTCTCGGTCATTTGCGGCACATGCGCAGTAATAGCTTCCGGACGCCGCGGCCATCTCTCTCTCAGGTCGTAGAGCGTTGCCATGGAGATTGAGAAGGAGCGGGGGATTGTGGGAGCAAAAACAGAAGTCTCCATGGAGACAGAGCCCAGCGCCATCAGTACTATTTAACAGATGACAAAAGCCAGCAAGGTAAGAACAGTGCTGCGAGCGCTAAACCTGGCTACAAAATTGATGATAAATAAAGGTTCCTGGTTCCACAAAGGTTGGGAGAGTGAGAGGGCGAAAAAAATAAAGCACAGACTAAAAACAGGGCTGGCCAGGGTTCATAAATAAACATCAACCCTAATTATCACTTTCAGTGCAATTTAGGGCCAAAATAGGCTTGATAAATGAGGGCATTACTCTGTAATTTTCCTTTGAGTGCCTTTACTCCTGCCATCGCCTTTCTCTTCCTGTGCAAACTTCTGCATTTTTGCTAAAGAAAAACAAAGATGCACTTGCAAATCATAGGTCCTTACCAGCATTTGCGGGTCTTTGTAAAATGATGCCGACTATTCTGTGTGTAATACCAACACACAAACTGCTCTATGTATAAAACAGATATTCTCATTGCTAGTATACAAATAAACTAAGTTTTCCGCATACTATATAATAGAAATTAAATAATTTACTCTGCATATGATACATACAGAATACATACACACTGCTCTACATATAATAAAGGTACACTCACTGCTCTGGCATGGACGTAACTAGAAATTTGTGTGCCCCATAGCAAAGTTGAAAGAGCCCCCTTCTGTAGAGTTGAAAGGTACAGGGTGACACACACACAGGGGCAGAGTGGGGGTACAGTGTGACACATTAGGGCTGGTTTTAGAATTTATGGTGCCCGGGGTAAACGTTTTCCTTTGGCACCCCCTCCCTTTCAAAACATGGTAGCCCCTTATACACATTGAGATAGGTAGCCCCTTTTAAACACTGCACCCGGTAGAGCCTCATATATATATATATATATATATATATATATATATATATTGCATCAAGTAGAGCCCCTTATACACATTATGCCAGGTAGAGTCCCATTTACACGTTGTGCCAGTTAGAGCCCCTTATACACGTTATGCCAGGTAGAGCCCCTTATACACGTTACACCAGGTAGAGTCTCATACACATTGCACCAGGTAGCCCCTTTTAAACACTGCACCAGGTAGAGCCCCTTATACATATTATGCCAGGTATCCCCTTATACACACTGCACCAGGTAGAACCCCTTATACATGTTTCGCCAGGTAAAGCTTCTTATACATATTGTGCCAGGTAGCACCTTATACACATTGCACCAGAGGGAGCCTTAAACACATTGTGCCAGCTAGCCCCTTATACACATTACGCCAGGTAGAGCCCCTTTTATACATCTTACGCTAGTTAGAGCCCCTTTTATACACATTATGCCAAGTAGAGCCCCTTATACACATTATACCAGGTAAAGTCTCTTATACACATTGTGCTAGGTAGCCCCTTATACACACTGCAGTATGTACAGCTTCTCATACACATTGCACCAGGTAGCCTCTTACACACATTATGCCAGGTGAAGCCCCTTTTATATATGTCACACCAGGTAGAGACCCATTTATATATGTTATGCCAGGTAGACCCCTTTACACACATTAAGCCAAGATCCCCTTATAAACATTGCACCAGGTAGCCCCTTATACACATTACATCAGCTACAGACTCTTAAATAATTTGCACCAGGTAGTCCCTTATACACAGTGCACCAGGTAGAGCCCCTTATACACATTATTCTAGGTAGAGTCTCTTATGCACATTGCACCAGGTAGCCCCTTATACACATTACGCCAGGTAGAGCCCTGTTTACACATAGTGCCAGGTAGAGACCCTCTATAGAGAGTGTGTGTGTGTGTGTGTGTGTGTGTGTGTGTGTGTGTGTGTGTGTGTGTGTGTGTATGTATGCATGTATGTATGAGTGTATGTGTTTGTGTGCTGCTGCCTGTGTCCCCTTCACTCACCAGTATGTCCCTTGGCTCCAGGCTCTCTTACCTCACTTCCACTTAGCTTCACATGAGTAGTGTTGGGGATGGGAGCGGGCAGTGAGGTGGCCAGTGGGAGGAAGTGGGAATGCAGTGGGGGGCAGGAGGAGGGAGGAAGGCAGCGAGAGGAGGCCAACACAGTGTTGGCAGTGAGCAGGCACATGCAATTCATGGCGCTGGAATGGTGACTGGGGCATCGCCCTCAAGCCGCAGTGCCCTGGGCACTTGCCCTGTTAGCCCACACATAAAACCGCCACTGACAAGCATACAGGTAGAGGGTACAAGCTGTCACAAACACACACACACAGAAACACCAGCGTATGGTGTGTACAGTGTGTCATATGCAGCAGCTGGGGGTACAGGGTGTCACACACAGGGATAGGGGGTGTACAGTGTGTCATACACGGGGCTCTCACTGCTCTGTGCTCTGATCAACCTTGGGGTAAGCTGCAACCCACCAATGGACCCAGGTACATGCCCCTTCAGGCACTCCCTGGCACCAGAACAGCCTCCTCTGTCGGGTTCAAATCCATCCTGGTAGAGGCCGAATGGGTGTCAGCTGGACAAGGAGTTCACCTTGCGGCTACACAGCCCCATGGCGCCACCCAGCCGGTAAAGTGTAAGGTCGGGAGCACAGCTGAGTATTTCAAGAATCTGTGCCCGGTAGGCTGAGCACTGCCTCCCCTCCATTGTGCTGCTTCTGAAGAGGGGGAGGCAGCTGGGGGAGGTTGGCACAGCTTTCCCCAGATAGAGTCTCTTGTGGGCTGTGCTCCGTAGTAACTGGGGGGAGGGGGGGTTGCTGGGCTCCTGTGCCCCCAAGCAGGGTGCAATGGGGCCCTTCTCTCAGCAGTGCCAGGGCAGGGACATTTATACTGGGGGACAGAGTCAGTTCAGGCCCCATAGCAGCTGTATTCCATGTACCAATGGTAGTTACGCCACTGTGCTCTGGGTATAATACAGATATACTCAGTGCTCTGCATATAATACAAATACACATAGGGCCTTATTCAAGTTGGATTGTAACTGCAAAGCTGCTCTTAGCATACGATCTTTAGCTATGCAAATGCAGGAGGAGGCGCATACCACCTCCTTCCTGCATTTCCTTATTGCTAAAAACGACAGTGCTTTCACAGTTCGGGATGAACATCGCGACCATCAGTCGCGATGTTTATCTGCGACTGGGTCTGAGTAAGTCTGACCTTACTCAGACTTGCAGTCGCAGGGAGGCTAGCGATGCATAGGAAACTGTGACAGCGTCACAGTCCATGTCCTCGCCATTCCCAGAAAATGGGGTGATGCGCCTCCATTTTCTCCAATGCCAGCTGCCCCGATCTCTCCCCGCAATGTCTTTGCCTGTCAGTCAGGCAGGGCTGATCGCAGGGTCACATGTGCAGAACAGGTCCTGCGTGTGCGCAGTTTCCTGAACATCGGAAAACTGCGGGTCCTGAACATCGGAAAACTGCGATCCAACCTGAATAAGGCCCTTTAATGCAGTGTCCTTTAAGTGAATAAAAAAGAAGCGTTCTGATATTTAGATGCTCTTCCAACTGCTTATTATCTGATGTTACAACTGTAAAGGTATCTCCCAAAGGGACTTTGTAACCAAGGAAGCCAAATCACTAGAACATTTGTTTATATGTCATTATAATTACTCTTACTTTTTAACAGCTATATTAAGCATTTTATAAAACACCACGTACAGTACCATCACTGCGCTTTCTATTTCTATAGATAGCCAGTTCAATTTATGAATACACTCATTTCATTAAATAGTATTTATAATCATTATGTCATCATTATGTCATATGCCATTTATTAGTTTATAGTATATAGAGGCATATTTATTAGTGATAGGGAATTGGTCCCAAGAAGTTATCATGACAATAAGAAATTAAATATTGTTCAACTGTATGAATAAACGCATGCAGCGATGTGTTAAGTATGGTGGTTACTAATACAATCACTTTACTTTCATATTCAGGCCATGCTACTACGAAAGACTGAGCTTGTGCGGGTGGCTGTTGCTGGGGAGAAATCTGTGTAAAGCTGGGTACACATTAGACCATGTGCAAATGACGCAGTGGTCATCCCGATTTCCCTTGTATTCCCTGTCAAACAACTGAACGATGTATCGTGTATAATTCGGTAGTTTGGTCGTTAATGATTTATGAGATATATATGTAGGTAGGGCAGTTTAAACAAAATCGATGAGCGTGTGATAGTGCGCTGGACGATGTGGAAGATTTATCATTACGATTTGTCTAAAAACAACAAATCATCCCAAAATATTGTCTAGTGTTTACCTAGTTTAAGGTACTCTATAAGCTACAATGCTTTGCATACCAAAACATTGTACCATCGCCCATAGAAAATTATGGGGGATACTTTGGCGGTTGAAAATGGGAGACCCCTGTATATACATACAAGTGATGCTTAATATTCTGAGCTGTCTCCGTGATTGTAAGGGCTCACTGATGGGCTGCCAATAGCACCCCCAACTCCTCCAGATACCACAGTTGCCGCTGCAGACAGCACCCCTCCCACCTGCACATCACAGTAGCCGCCAATACCACCCCCCGGACATCACAACCTTCACGCCAACAGCACCTTCTCCCCCACCAGCAGCATAGTGTGGCACCCTGGAAAAAGTTGTGTATACCCCTTTAAATCTAAATGATAGTATTTGCAACCTGACAATTCATTTGGCCTGCACAGCGGGGGTTAAGGGATGGACCAGAGCCAGGTCATGTGTCCTGTTTGTGAGGTGGCAGGAGCTGATTGGACAGAGAAGGAGCGAACAAGCGGAGCCTTGTAGGAAGAAGAGGGCGGTGACGTGGGTCATTGGAGAGAAGCCATTGAAGGAGCTGGATGTGTGGCGAGGAGCAGAGCAGGAGAGCAGATTTGGCGGAAACTGGGTGGTAACGTAGGGCACTGGAGAGTAGTGAGTGTGTGTGGAGAACTGGGAGAGTGGACGTGAGACGTCGCAGCTGGGCACCGGACACCGCCAGGCCTATGCAGAGTCATGAACGCTGTGGCCATCTTGAAAAAGCTGAAACCACTGAGACAGATTCAGTGAGAGAGCAGAATAACCTGTGAGGTTCACAGTGAGTAACAGAGACTGGTTAAGTTGCAGACTGCATGAGGGTGAGTGCTAAGCCCTATTGTCCATTTGTCACACACATACTACTCACAACTGCATGGAGAAAAGGGGTGCTACTTACCTTAACTGAGAATCAAGCAGAGTGAGCCCTGTTTAAGCACAGTGTAAACCAATACAGAGGCATTACTTGTGAGCAGAACTTCATACAGACTTTGAGTTGTTTTAGAGAGTAAAAGACTGAGTTATTCATTCCAAAAGATCATTACTACATAGACAGTTGCTTGTTAGAGGTTCTAAGACACTTTTGTTATCTACATTGGAGTACAGTTACATTTACTAACTTAAACGCAGGATCAATCTTTCTTCTAATAGTTCAGTTATACAACAGTCCCCATTGCAATACTGTGGCACTGTAAGATCGATGAGCTCCAATGTATATTGCCAGTGAAGATAAGGTACATTTTGAGTATCAGGGATATTTAGAAAAGTAGCAGTAGCACTGTTGGTCTTGTCGTATCATTTTTCTTGGAATATGCATATATCTGTGATTAGACTGATTGAAACCATTGAATTATTGTATATATATTGTATATACAGTGTATCGTGAGCTCTAGCTAAATTTGATTTGTAATCTCCAATCTTTGTAATTATTTTCTTCCAATTTCATTATTGTGATTATCCAATTCTTGTCGTATAACTAATTACCATCCTTAATCCAGAAGTCTTTGTGGCCTAATAAAGAAACTTCTTTTTGGAGATTGATGTCATTGAATCACTGTTGCATATCAATTTTTCCTACCTCTCTGCACCAGATACAATGAACAAAGTGAAGGGGGGGCATCAGAGAAAGGGTCTATCACCTAGCCACTGAACATCTGTGATATTGTATCTTTTCTAACGACTTAGACACCTGCCAACCTTGGCGTGTCACAATAGCACCACCCCCTTAATACACAGCTGCCAATAGCATTCAATTTCTTGTATTTCTGAATGTATCTGACACTGAACTGTGTAAAATCTTCCATGTCTGCGCTAAGCAGTGGGCAGCTCCAAGTAATGTGCCCACATGTGGCTCCAACAGAGCACGCTTATCTAGTTTTCTATTGCGGTACATAGGTTTATGCAGCGAGATTGTTCAGTTGTGGAGGAGCAGGAACTGAGTGTAAGCATTATTACTGAAGCACAGTAAGGACATTAATGTGTTTTGTTTTGCTGAGCAATGCAGAAACAAGATTTCGTTTTGTAAAGCAAGATTACTTTAATGAGGTAAAAAGGGTGAAGAGTGTGCATTTATAGGGAAATCCTTGCTGTGTAGAAGGTTGTACAGATATTTCAACAATGCACAAATATGTCAGTTGTGCACCAGTTCACAGCCAGCTGTCTATAGGTCTCGTTCTGTTCTTTTAATGGTACCAGTTTTGTGGCTTCATGTTGCAATACAACAGAGAACAATGTTTCCAAGCATATAAGTAGTATAATAAATCATTTCACATGCACGCAGTTACCACTTGTAATAAAAACAGACCCAATACCTTCTCATTTGCATAATTAATTAAAGCAATAAATGAGAGCAGTATTTTAAGAGGAACATTGAAAAGTTGGTTTTTGGGAAAGCTGTATTGCTAAAGTACTATAGTAAGAATTGGAATTTGATATTACATTTACGCTTGTGCTTCCTCAGTATTGTCAGCGTTTATTTATACTGTAGGTCTGCTATCAAAAGGACAATTTATTATTTATCAGGTTTTTCACCCAATAAATAATGACCGAACTTGCAGCTCACTGCTCCTATTTATTGGAACTATTTATCATATGTTGGTAGTACAGCAAATTCCACATAGTGAACTAATTCAGCAAGAAACATGACTTCCTAGATGCCCAGGGAAGCTAGTGCACATATGTAACCATTAAGCTGTGCATGTGTGGCCACACTTGTGCCCAGTTCAGCTACTGGAGCAGTACAATAAGCTACAGCGTCTAACAGCATCTGAGGATAAGATGTGTTAACAGGGTCAAGCTTTGTAAATTGGGCCAGAGATTAGTCCACATCTCTGGTACAGTATCTCCTGCATTCAGGCTTTGTGAAACATGCAAGTTACAGTACTTACAGTATGTAGAAATTTCCAGGGGAAAATTAGGTTATTAAAATACTGTAAGATAATCATGTGTCTACTGTCTAGAGCAGTGTTTTTCAACCGCTGTGCCGCGGCACACTAGTGTGCCGCGAGCGGTTGCCAGGTGTGCCGCCGTCTGCCAGAGATGCCGCTGCCCTCCGCCAGAGATTCCGCTGCCGCCCGCCAGAGAGAGACCTGCGCCGCCGACAGAGAGAGACCTGCTTCCGCCCGCCAGAGAGAGACCTGCTTCCGCCCGCCAGAGAGACCTGCTTCCACCCGCCAGAGAGACCTGCTTCCGCCCGCCAGAGAGACCTGCTGCCGCCCGCCAGAGAGAGACCTGCTGCCGCCCGCCAGAGATGCCAGCACAGCTGCCGCTGCAATCAGTAGCCGGTTCGGCAGTGCTGTGCACTTCCGCTACCCACCCATGACCTATGGCGAGACATAGGTCACGCACGGCCCACCCACTGCTGCTCCGTGCTGCTGCTGCGCCGTGCTGTTGCTGCCACTGCCTGGTCCATCCACTCAATGCTCCTCACTTCTGCCAGATCAGGTTATTTATATATATTTTTTTCCATTATGTATGTGTGGAATTACTGTGGGGTGGGGGCAGATATTGTATGGAATTACTATTGGGGGGCAGTGTGTGGAATTACTGGGGGGGGGGGGGGCAGTGAGTGGAATTTCTATTTGGGGGGCAATGTGACATTACTGTGGGGACAATGTTTATGCAATATGGAGCTGTGCATATACGAAGTGGCAATTTTGTACTGCTGGTGGGGAATTTTAGACGTGGTCCTGATGACTCCTTCTGCATTATACAGTTATAAATAAGGAGTAAATAGTGGCCAGGTTAAGTTGCAGGTGAAATTAGTTGGGGAGGCAGTGTGTGGTTGAATTACTCTGGGGGACAGTGTGTGGCATTATTATAAATTAGTTTTAGTACTGTGGGGGCCAATGTGTTTGCACTTCTGTGGGGGCCTGTGTTTTTGTTTAATTGCCATGGGGGCCAATGTGTGTATATGCGGTTTTTATCCCGTGGGGCACTGATGGTGTGCCTTGGCAATTTTAAAGTCTTGTAGGTGTGCCGCGAGTGGAAAAAGGTTGAAAATCACTGGTCTAGAGGTTCACTCCAATTTTGCTATGCATTTCAGTAATCCCTATTTTTTTCTGATTAGAAAATCGGGTTTCCAGCAGTCAGATAGCCGACACTGGAATCTCGACATCTGTCAGAATGCCGATGCTGGCATCCTGACTGCCGAAATCCCGAATGTAAGTATCCCAGGGAGGGTTAGAGTTAGGCTGCACGGGGAGGGTTAGGTTTAGGGAGCGGGCAGGGAAGGTTAGGCTGAGGGGAAGGAGGGTTAGGGGG
Organism: Pseudophryne corroboree; assembly: GCF_028390025.1. Lineage (NCBI taxonomy): Eukaryota > Metazoa > Chordata > Amphibia > Anura > Myobatrachidae > Pseudophryne > Pseudophryne corroboree. The sequence continues at coordinate 423,699,323 of NC_086446.1, read as the reverse complement.
AGGGTTACAATTAGCACTACCTCCCTCCTGCACCCCTGTCGGGATTCCAAGTAGCCGCGATGCCGGTGTTGGTATTCTGACTGCTGGTTTCCCACACCCAACCCAGAGTGAATAATCAAACTAACATGCAAACCAACTCACATCTCCAATATAGGATATCGGAACTCTAACTATATGCATGCTCAAACATTAGGAGCAACCTTAAGATTTAAGACAAAATAGTTTCATGAACTGGACCCAAGCACACTGTATCCTCATCCACCCTCATGTAAACTTTGAAAAACAGGCCACATCCCTTTTACCTATAGTAGTCCAGTGGGTGGTTTTGGATAAATTCATCAATGCGTTTCGCTGCTTAATACCTGCAGCTTTTTCAAGGTCCTTGAAAAAGGTGCAGGTATTAAGGAGCGAAATGCCTTGGTGTATTTACCCCCAAAAAAACCATTAGACTACTATACCCACCTAAGGAGCCAGAACCAGCTTCCGGGGAAAAAAAGGAAATCAGACAAGAAAAACCCAGTCTCTTGTGGATTATTCCAGCCTAATTCCTGTTTGGAGCATATTATCACTTCTAACCGCATACAGCTGGGGACTCTTCATTCTGTGTTAACAGCTTTACACCAAAGGAACCCCTTCTCTAACAGTAATGACCATTGCTCCACTGTATGCATACTGAACACTACCCTATGGTTTGATTAATCTCATCTCCTTAAGGTCATACTGATATTGTAAGTATTCATAGGAACCTGCTCTTATCAGAACTAAACATGTACTAATTCCACATATGGACACTGACATGGGTGAGGCATATGTTCAGTTATATGATATGAGTTTTATATAAAAAAAATTTAATTGCTTTTAAGTATTTTATAACCTCATACATTAAACATTTATTAATTCCATCCTAGTGATGTGTAATTTACCTTTAATTGTATAATATATCACATAGCGCTACTTCTATACTATTGTGTATAAACCTCAGTAAAATTAAAAAGGTTATGGGTATACAGATGGGCAGGCTCCATATAACTCTCACCAATAAGCTGAGTCTGAGGTTTATAGAGTAAAAAAGTACTAATGTCAGAGATGGAAGAAAGCAGAGTACTTACTAAACAAGCAAGGATTGGATTTGGAACTAATACAGAAATCAGAACAGAGGATCAGTTATTTATGTTGTTAATTGTTACATACTGTAGCATACAAAATTGCAGTTTTATTATCAGATTAAGTTATGTTATGCTAAGGCATCAATGGCTCTACACAACAGATTTATGAAACTTGAAAAGAAAAAAAACAGGTCTAGTGAAGTAGTGAGTAGAGATGTGCACCGGAAATTTTTCGGGTTTTGTGTTTTGGTTCTGGGTTCGGTTCCGTGGCCGTGTTTTGGGTTCGAACGCGTTTTGGCAAAACCTCACCGAATTTCTTTTGTCGGATTCGGGTGTGTTTTGGATTCGGGTGTTTTTTTCAAAAAACCCTAAAAAACAGCTTAAATCATAGAATTTGGGGGTCATTTTGATCCCAAAGTATTATTAACCTCAATAACCATAATTTCCACTCATTTTCAGTCTATTCTGAACACCTCACACCTCACAATATTATTTTTAGTCCTAAAATTTGCACCGAGGTCGCAGGATGACTAAGCTCAGCGACCCAAGTGGCCGACACAAACACCTGGCCCATCTAGGAGTGGCACTGCAGTGTCACGCAGGATGGCCCTTCCAAAAAACACTCCCCAAACAGCACATGACGCAAAGAAAAAAAGAGGCGCAATGAGGTAGCTGTGTGACTAAGCTCAGCGACCCTAGTGGCCGACACAAACACCTGGCCCATCTAGGAGTGGCACTGCAGTGTCACGCAGGATGGCCCTTCCAAAAAACACTCCCCAAACAGCACATGACGCAAAGAAAAATGAAAGAAAAAAGAGGTGCAAGATGGAATTGTCCTTGGGCCCTCCCCCACCCACCCTTATGTTGTATAAACAGGACATGCACACTTTAACCAACCCATCATTTCAGTGACAGGGTCTGCCACACGACTGTGACTGAAATGACGGGTTGGTTTGGACCCCCACCAAAAAAGAAGCAATTAATCTCTCCTTGCACAAACTGGCTTTACAGAGGCAAGATGTCCACCTCATCATCATCCTCCGATTCATCACCGTGTACATCCCCCTCCTCACAGATTATCAATTCGTCCCCACTGGAATCCACCATCACAGCTCCCTGTGTACTTTGTGGAGGCAATTGCTGCTGGTGAATGTCTCCATGGAGGAATTGATTATAATTAATTTTAATGAACATCATCTTCTCCACATTTTCTGGAAGTAACCTCGTACGCCGATTGCTGACAAGGTGAGCGGCGGCACTAAACACTCTTTCAGAGTACACACTTGTGGGAGGGCAACTTAGGTAGAATAAAGCCAGTTTGTGCAAGGGCCTCCAAATTGCCTCTTTTTCCTGCCAGTATACGTACGGACTGTCTGACGTGCCTAGTTGGATGCGGTCACTCATATAATCCTCCACCATTCTTTCAATGGTGAGAGAATCATATGCAGTGACAGTAGACGACATGTCCGTAATCGTTGTCAGGTCCTTCAGTCCGGACCAGATGTCCGCATCAGCAGTCGCTCCAGACTGCCCTGCATCACCGCCAGCGGGTGGGCTCGGAATTCTGAGCCTTTTCCTCGCACCCCCAGTTGCGGGAGAATGTGAAGGAGGAGATGTTGACAGGTCGCGTTCCGCTTGACTTGACAATTTTCTCACCAGCAGTTCTTTTAACCCCTGCAGACTTGTGTCTGCCAGAAAGAGAGATACAACGTAGGTTTTAAATCTAGGATCGAGCACGGTGGCCAAAATGTAGTGCTCTGATTTCAACAGATTGACCACCCGTGAATCCTTGTTAAGCGAATTAAGGGCTCCATCCACAAGTCCCACATGCCTAGCGGAATCGCTCAGTGTTAGCTCCTCCTTCAATGTCTCCAGCTTCTTCTGCAAAAGCCTGATGAGGGTAATGACCTGACTCAGGCTGGCAGTGTCTGAACTGACTTCACGTGTGGCAAGTTCAAAAGGTTGCAGAACCTTGCACAACGTTGAAATCATTTTCCACTGCGCTTGAGACAGGTGCATTCTACCTCCTATATCGTGGTCAGTTGTATAGGCTTGAATGGCCTTTTGCTGCTCCTCCAACCTCTGAAGCATATAGAGGGTTGAATTCCACCTCGTTACCACTTCTTGCTTCAGATGATGGCAGGGCAGGTTCAGGCATTTTTGGTGTTGCTCCAGTCTTCTGTACATGGTGCCTGTACGCCGAAAGTGTCCCGCAATTCTTCTGGCCACCGACAGCATCTCTTGCACGCCCCTCTCGTTTTTTAAATAATTCTGCACCACCAAATTCAAGGTATGTGCAAAACATGGGACGTGCTGGAATTTGCCCATATTTAATGCACACACAATATTGCTGGCGTTGTCCGATGCCACAAATCCACAGGAGAGTCCAATTGGGGTAAGCCATTCTGCGATGATCTTCCTCAGTTGCCGTAAGAGGTTTTTAGCTGTGTGCGTATTCTGGAAAGCGGTGATACAAAGCGTAGCCTGCCTAGGAAAGAGTTGGCGTTTGCGAGATGCTGCTACTGGTGCCGCCGCTGCTGTTCTTGCGGCGGGAGTCAATACATCTACCCAGTGGGCTGTCACAGTCATATAGTCCTGAGTCTGCCCTGCTCCACTTGTCCACATGTCCGTGGTTAAGTGGACATTGGGTACAACTGCATTTTTTAGGACACTGGTGAGTCTTTTTCTGAGGTCTGTGTACATTTTCGGTATCGCCTGCCTAGAGAAATGGAACCTAGATGGTATTTGGTACCGGGGACACAGTACCTCAATCAAGTCTATAGTTGGCTCTGCAGTAATGATGGATACCGGAACCACGTTTCTCACCGCCCAGGATGCCAAGGCCTCAGTTATCCGCTTTGCAGCAGGATGACTGCTGTGATATTTCATCTTCCTCGCAAAGGACTGTTGGACAGTCAATTGCTTGGTGGAAGTAGTAAAAGTGGTCTTACGACTTCCCCTCTGGGATGACCATCGACTCCCAGCAGCAACAACAGCAGCGCCAGCAGCAGCAGGCGTTACACTCAAGGATGCATCGGAGGAATACCAGGCAGGAGAGGACTCGTCAGAATTGCCAGTGACATGGCCTGCAGGACTATTGGCATTCCTGGGGAAGGAGGAAATTGACACTGAGGGAGTTGGTAGGGTTGTTTGTGTGAGCTTGGTTACAAGAGGAAGGGATTTACTGGTCAGTGGACTGCTTCCGCTGTCGCCCAAAGTTTTTGAACTTGTCACTGACTTATGATGAATGCGCTGCAGGTGACGTATAAGGGAGGATGTTCCGAGGTGGTTAACGTCCTTACCCCTACTTATTACAGCTTGACAAAGGCAACACACGGCTTGACACTTGTTGTCCGCATTTCTGTTGAAATACTTCCACACCGAAGAGCTGATTTTTTTGGTATTTTCACCAGGCATGTCAATGGCCATATTCCTCCCATGGACAACAGGTGTCTCCCCGGGTGCCTGACTTCAACAAACCACCTCACCATCAGAATCCTCCTTGTCAATTTCCTCCCCAGCGCCAGCAACACCCATATCCTCCTCATCCTGGTGTACTTCAACACTGACATCTTCAATCTGACTATCAGGAACTGGACTGCGGGTGCTCCTTCCAGCACTTGCAGGGGGCGTGCAAATGGTGGAAGGCGCATGCTCTTCACGTCCAGTGTTGGGAAGGTCAGGCATCGCAACCGACACAATTGGACTCTCCTTGTGGATTTGTGAATTCGAAGAACGCACAGTTCTTTGCTGTGCTTTTGCCAGCTTAAGTCTTTTCATTTTTCTAGCGAGAGGCTGAGTGCTTCCATCCTCATGTGAAGCTGAACCACTAGCCATGAACATAGGCCAGGGCCTCAGCCGTTCCTTGCCACTCCGTGTGGTAAATGGCATATTGGCAAGTTTACGCTTCTCCTCCGACGATTTTATTTTAGATTTTTGAGTCCTTTTTTTACTGATATTTTGTGTTTTGGATTTTACATGCTCTGTACTATGACATTGGGCATCGGCCTTGGCAGACGACGTTGATGGAATTTCATCGTCTTGGCCATGACTAGTGGCAGCAGCTTCAGCACGAGGTGGAAGTGGATCTTGATCTTTCCCTATTTTTGGAACCTCAACATTTTTGTTCTCCATATTTTAATAGGCACAACTAAAAGGCACCTCAGGTAAACAATGGAGATGGATGGATACTAGTATACTTATGGATGACGAGTGACTGACGACACAGAGGTAGCTACAGCCGTGGACTACCGTACTGCGTCTGCTAGTATAGAGATGATAATGATATAAAAAATATATATATATCACTACTGCAGGTATATATAATATAATGACGGACCTGCTGGACACTGTCAGCAGACTCCTAAACTACTAGTATATGAAGAAGATAGAAAAAAAAACCCCACCACAGGTAGGTATACAATTATGGACGAGCACTGACGACACAGAGGTAGCCACAGCCGTGGACTACCGTACTGCGTCTGCTAGTATAGTGATGATAAAGATGATAGAGATGAACAAAAAAAATATAACACTACTGCAGGTAAATATTTATATAATATAATGAATGACGGACCTGCTGGACACTGTCAGCAGAATGCGTTTATAGAATAAAAAAAAAAAACACCACAGGAGTGTTTAACTTTTTCAGGCAGACAATATACTGGTGGTCACTGGTCAGTCACACTGGCAGCAAAAGTGTGCACTGTACTCCTGCTATAACTGCACCCCAGTCTCCCCCACAATTCAGCTGTGTGAGCAGTGAGCACTCAGCACAGTCAGATATACATAGATGATATTATCATGCAGCACACTGAGGCTGAGCACAGATATGGTATGTGACTGTGTATCGTTTTTTTTCAGGCAGAGAACGGATTATATTAAATAATAAATAAAACTGGTGGTGGTCAGTCACTAGTAACTAACTATCAGCAAAACTCTGCACTCTGAGTACTCCTAATGCTCCCCAAAATTACTAAGCAATCAACTCAAGTGTCTCTATCTATTCTAACGGAGAGGACGCCAGCCACGTCCTCTCCCTATCAATCTCAATGCACGTGTGAAAATGGCGGCGACGCGCGGCTCCTTATATAGAATCCGAGTCTCGCGATAGAATACGAGCCTCGCGAGAATCCGACAGCGGGATGATGACATTCGGGCGCGCTCGGGTTAGCCGAGCAAGGTGGGAAGATCCGAGTCTGCCTCGGACCCGTGTGAAAAGGCTGAAGTTCGGGGGGGTTCGGATTCCGAGGAACCGAACCCGCTCATCTCTACTAGTGAGTAGTGACTAGTCAGTAAGGATCTTTCAGTTGTCCCTGAAAAGACTGCTGACATCTGGTGGTGAGTTTGTGAAACTGCTACACCGTCAAAGATAACCTCCCAGTACCACTAGGCAGATAAATGGTATGACAAAGCATCGTGGTTTCTGTCTGCTTAGTTTTTCTCCCTCACTGGGGATGATTTTTTACTTTATCAGCCCAGTACAGGTAATGGAGCTTGCTACAGCACCAGGGGAGTTGTTGCTGTGTAAGGCTTTTGCAGAGAGACAAAGTGGCTCTCAACACAGAGTAAATCCGGCAGAAAGACAAACAACTTGACATGATAGTCCAGTAAATAATGCAAAAGCAGTGTCCCTCGCATGAGAGCATCTTTCTAATTTGCACTCTATCTTTATATATTTAGCAATCACTTTTGAATAGTACTGATTATAGTGCGATTTTATTATAAACTTTATGTGAAATTATGCGAATCAGTACAGCAGGTCAATTGGATGCTACAATCTTTACGTTCCACTTCTGCCATGTCATTTCATTTTGCATGAAGTTGGAAGTTTGCAGTTGCCCGAATTGGTTGTCTGTAAATAGAGTGGAGATGAGGATGGTCAATGAACTTCGCTGTGATGTGATAGGAGTCCTGGAACTGGTGGCAGGACTTCGGAGGGCATCTGCCCCTTGGACTGCTGGAATCTCAACATTTTGGGGCTGCAGGTGTGCTCTGCATGCATTTGACTGGGGCTGAAAAACAGACAGAGGGCTAGATGCACCATCGCTTGTAAAGTGATAAAAATGGAGAGTGAAAAAGTACTAGCCAATCAACTCCTCACTGCCATTTTTCAAACACAGCCTCTGACATGGCATTTAGGACCTGCTGGCACTTTGTCACTCTCCATTTCATCACTTTATAAGCGATGATGCATCTAGCCCAGAAGACGCTCCCGCTCTATGAAGATTGTGTTTCTAAATCAGAGCTGCTGGCCAGCATTTTCTGTCTGTTTACCAGCCACTTGTCACGTACATGCTGTTGCCATCTACAAAGCCATCTTAACAGCATTGTAGGCCCTGAGCAAAGCAATGTGCTGTGGACCCTGTACTACCATTCTTGGGAATAATGGGGAAAAAAATCATCACGTACCTCTTTTGCGGTCTCACACTATCTCTCCTCATGCTTCCATATAGTGAATGGCTGTCAGCTCTTTGATACCCCAATCAGCATGCTGACAGCCATTCTCTGTCTGGCTGCAGGCCGTGGCAGGTAGAGAATGCTGCACTCTGATTGGTGGATAGCCCTAGCCATCCACCAATCAGCATTCTGACAATCATTCAGTGTCTGGTTGTAGGCTGGGAGGCAGGTAGAGAATACAGCACACCGAATGGTGGATAGTTCCAGCATTCCACCAATCAGCATGCTGACAGCAATTCACTGTCTGGCAGCAGACTGGGAAGCAGGTAGAGAAAGCTGCCCTGCTGCTCTGGTTGTGTGTAATTCCAAGAAGCTCCAGAAGCTCCTATTTTTGTTCAGATAAGCCATTTTTATTTATTTTGTATTCTGTACTTTTTTTTATATATCTCTGATACGAGAATTAAAACCATTATTTATTACTACTGGTTTGGACCATGGAATGAGAGTGCTCACTAGCAGTGACGTATAACATCTGTTCCGAAAAAGATCTTGTATTATGCCTGAATATTCTTTTGATGCGGTACGCATATTATTAATTGATCAATACTGGAAACAGCAACACATTAGGTCTTATTGCACTATGAGGAGTGTATTTTGTATCTTTAAACTATAGATCCAACCACATATTGAGTTTTGGAGGACAAAGACCACCTGTGACGTGCTGTTATACTTCTACTTTCTGGTACACTCATTACCTATAAAATTGGTTTATGGTCCGGCATTGTAACAACAATATTGCACTATGAGAGGCGCATTTTTTGCTTATGTTTAGAACTCCTGTGCTGTGAGCTGACTCTACCACACTCTGAGCTTTGGATGATTTAAGACTCACCGTGACGTGTCGTCTTCTTGGAAGTTTTCCGACTCCCCAGGCTGTGAGCAATAGAAGACAACAGTTTTTTGATGTGCATGCTAAAATTTCCTCATCTGGTACACTTAATACCTATATGAGTGTTGTCGTGACAGAAATCAAAATCTGAAATTACTGCACCATCAGGCGCCTGTTCTTCATTTTCCTTTATATATATATATATATATATATATATATATATGTATACACATACGTACATACATATACATAATATATATATAGAAATATATATGTGTGCGCGTGCAACGTGTATCCGGCAATGCACTCTGTAAATTTACATATATATGTGCACACAGGGCCAGCAAAAGAAATCTTGGAGCCCGGCACAATGACATGACTGGACCCAGCGACCTCCTCTTCCCTAACCCCAGATCGACAATTCCACCTTGCATGTGCCGATAAAGAATAATATATAATTAGTTACACAATTTGTAGCCCTAACACTTTAATCCTGCCTAAAATCCACACTAAATAGCCACTTTAAATCCCAAACTGCCAAGGTAGCCAAAAAAGTATTCTAACTTGCATACATTGTATTATCCCTATGACATCACAATCCCCCTTCCACTTACCCCTCCTCAAACTCGCCCGAATCAGTACAGCAACCCCCGTGCATACACACAGTACATCTTACCAGCTTCCCTCCTCACCTGCGCATAAACAGTACAACACCCCCCCATGCAAACACAAAGTACAGCTACTCGTGCATACACAGTACAGCCTCCCTCCCATACCTGCGCATACATACTGTACAACTTCTCCCCCCCCATACCCCCCCCCCCCACACACACACACATTCACACAGTACACAGCTCCCCTTCTCCCAGCGCATACACACAGCTTGATGAAGGGTGCATTACCAGCGCCAATCATGACGGAGAAAGAGCACGGGTCCCGCTGCCTCTTCACCCCGCCGCGCTACTGTACTAGTGACGGCTGAGCTCCACAATAGTGCCGGGTCCCGCCGCCGCTTCTCCCCGCCGCTTCTCCCCGCCATGTACAGGTTATTGGACGAGCGGATCCAGCACTGGATCCGCTGTCCAATCACATCTGCCTCGCTGACAGGGGCGGGTTTCCCCTGTCAACGAGGCACTTGTACAAGTGCCGCTTTCCCCTCAGGTTTTTACTGGGCTTTTACTGCTCAGTGCTTGGCCCCACCCCCCTACCACCTTAACTTGTTCTTATTGTTAACGGGAGGCACTGCTATCAGTGCCTCCCAAACTACTTTTTTAGCATTAAAATGGTTAGGATAATATAAAGAAACTACTTCTGACACAGAATATGTGTCATAAGTATCTTCTTTATATTATTTTAATCATTAATGACAGGGGAGGCACTGCCTCCCCTGCCTCCCCTGACTGCACGTCCCTGCATATGACCCCAATAGTGCCAGATACACGTTGCCCCACAGTGCCAGATATATACGTTGCCCCACAGTGCCAGATATACATTGCCCCACAATGCCAGATACACATTGCTTCACTGTGTCAGATACACAAATGCCCCCAGAGCGCCAGATATACACTGCCTCACAGTGCCAGATAAACATTGCCCCACAGTGCCAGATACACAAATGCCACCAGAGTGCCAGATATACATTGCCCCACAGTGCCAGATACACATTGCCTCACTGTGTCAGATACACAAATGCCCCCAGAGTGCCAGATATACACTGCCTCACAGTGCCAGATAAACATTGCCCCACAGTGCCAGATACACAAATGCCTCCAGAGTGCCAGATATACATTGCCCCACAGTGCCAGATACACATTGCCTCACTGTGTCAGATACACAAATGCCCCCAGAGTGCCAGATATACACTGCCTCACAGTGCCAGATAAACATTGCCCCACAGTGCCAGATACACAAATGCCCCCAGAGTGCCAGATATACATTGCCCCACAGTGCCAGATACACATTGTCTCACTGTGTCAGATACACAAATGCCCCCAGAGTGCCAGATATACACTGCCTCACAGTGCCAGATAAACATTGCCCCACAGTGCCAGATACACAAATGCCCCCAGAGTGCCAGATATACATTGCCCCACAGTGCCAGATACACATTGCCTCACTGTGTCAGATACGCAAATGCCCCCAGAGTGCCAGATATACACTGCCTCACAGTGCCAGATAAACATTGCCCCACAGTGCCAGATACACAAATGCCCCCAGAGTGCCAGATATACATTGCCCCACAGTGCCAGATACACATTGCCTCACTATGTCAGATACACAAATGCCCCCAGAGTGCCAGATATACACTGCCTCACAGTGCCAGATAAACATTGCCCCACAGTGCCAGATACACCAATGCCCCCAGAGTGCCAGATATACATTGCCTCACAGTGCTAGATACAAAAATGCCCCCACTGTGTCAGATATACATTGCCCCCCAGTGCCAGATACAGAATTGCCCCCAGTGCCAGATATGCCCCCAGTGCCAGATAAGTCCCCAGTGCCAGATACACATGTCCCCGCAGTGCCAGATATGCCCCCAGTGGCAGATATGCCCCCAGTGCCAGATACACATGTCCCCGCAGTGCCAGATATGCCCCCAGTGCCAGATACACATGTCCCCCCAGTGACAGATATGCCTCCAGTGACAGATATGCCCCCAGTGCCAGATACACATGTCCCACAGTGCCAGACATGCCCCCAGTGCCAGATACACATGACCCCGCAGTGCCAGATATGCCCCAAGTGCCAGATATGCCCCCAGTGCCAGATACACATGTCCCGCAGTGCTAGATATGCCGCCAGTGCCAGATATACATGTCCCCCCAGTGTCAGATATGCCCTCAGTGTCAGAAATGCCCCCTGTGCCAGATACACATGTCCCCCCAGTGCCAGATATGCCCCTAGTGCCAGATATGCCCTCAGTGTCAGAAATGCCCCCTGTGCCAGATACACATGTCTTCCCAGTGCCAGATATGCCCCCAGTGCCAGATACACATGTCCCTGCAGTGCCAGATATGCCCCCAGTGCCAGATATACATGTCCCCCCCAGTGCCAGATATGCCCCCAGTGCCAGATATGCCCTCAGTGTCAGATACACATGTCCCCCCAGTGCCAGATACACATGTCCCCTGCAGTGCCAGATATGCCCACAGTGCCAGATACACATGTCCCCCCAGTGCCAGATATGCCCCCAGTGCCAGATATGCCCTCAGTGCCAGATACACATGTCACCCCAGTGCCAGATATGCCCCCAGTGCCAGGAATACATGCCCTCCCCCCCTTCCCCTGCTGCTCACCGCTGCTGCTGCTGCTGTTCTGTGTGTGTGTGTGTGTGTGTGTGTGTGTGTGTGTGTGTGTGTGTGTGTGTGTGTGTGTGTGTGTGTGTGTGTGTGTGAGGGGAGGAGAGCACAGCCTGCGCTTCTCCTGCCCCTCAGTCTCCGGCGGCAGTGCGGGTGTCTTCCTTCAATTCAGCGCCGATCTGTGAGCCAATCAAAGCTCTGATTGGCTCACAGGCCGGCGCTGAATTAAAGGAAGACACTGAGGGGCAGGAGAGGCGAACGCTGCGCACTCCTCCCCTCGCAGCAGCGGTGTTGAGCAGCGGTGAGGAGCGGCGGCCTGCCGGCTTTGGGTACGGCATACCCACGGCTAAATTCTTAAGGGTACGCCGTACCCACCCATTTGCAGCGCTGTGTGTGCCTATACATTACGATGGCCCTGGCCATTCACCAAGCACTGTCCGTTGGTGACCCCCCCCCATACAAAAAAAATGAACATATCGCAGTTTAAGCATAATGATACGTGGTGCAAGGTATGGCGTGGATCACTGGTAACTGCTGACCTTTGCCTTTTGTTACCAAGATGGTGTATTTTTTTTAGTGATGAGTGGGTTCGGATCCTCGGGATCCGACCCGCCCGAACTTCACCTTTTTTTTACACGGGTCCGAGCGACTCGGATCCTCCCGCCTTGCTCGGTTAACCCGAGCGCGCCCGAACGTCATCATCCCGCTGTCGGATTCTCGCGAGATTCGGATTCTATATAAGGAGCCGCGCGTCGCCGCCATTTTCACACGTGCATTGAGATTGATAGGGATAGGACGTGGCTGGCGTCCTCTCCGTTATATTAGAAAAGAACAGAGTAAACTGAGTGACTTAGTTATGTGGGGAGGATTGGGGACGGGGAGCAGCTGTTAGGGAGTACAGTGCAGGGTTTACCACCAGTGAGTTAGTTTAATCCTTTGTTTCTCTGCCTTAAAAAAAACGCTCCGCCATATCTGTGCTCACTCAGTGTGCTGCACTGCTGCATGATATATCTGTGCTGAGTGCACTGCTCACACTGCCTAATTGTGGGGACTGGGGAGCAGTTATAGCAGGAGTACAGTGCACAGTTTTGCTGACAGTGACCACCAGTCCAGTATACGTTTGTCTGCCTGAAAAACACTCCTGTGGTGGCTTTTTTTTTTTCTTCATACTAGTTTAGCAGTCTGCTGACAGTGTCCACCAGGTCCGTTATATACAGTATATTATATATATAAGCAGTACGGTAGGCCACGGCTGTACCTACCTCTGTGTCGTCAGTGCACTCGTCGTCCATAAGTAATATAATACTATACTTACTATCCATCCATCTACATTATTGTATACCTACCTGTGGTGTTTTTGTTTTCTCTTCATACTAGTTTAGCAGTCTGCTGACAGTGTCCACCAGGTCCGTTATATACAGTATATTATATATATAAGCAGTACGGTAGGCCACGGCTGTACCTACCTCTGTGTCGTCAGTGCACTCGTCGTCCATAAGTAATATAATACTATACTTACTATCCATCCATCTACATTATTGTATACCTACCTGTGGTGTTTTTTTTTTCTCTTCATACTAGTTTAGCAGTCTGCTGACAGTGTCCACCAGGTCCGTTATATACAGTATATTATATATATAAGCAGTACGGTAGGCCACGGCTGTACCTACCTCTGTGTCGTCAGTGCACTCGTCGTCCATAAGTAATATAATACTATACTTACTATCCATCCATCTACATTGTATTGTATACCTACCTGTGGTGTTTTTTTTTTCTTCATACTAGTTTAGCAGTCTGCTGACAGTGTCCACCAGGTCCGTTATACACAGTATATTATATATATATAAGCAGTACGGTAGGCCACGGCTGTACCTACCTCTGTGTCGTCAGTGCACTCGTCGTCCATAAGTAATATAATACTATACTTACTATCCATCCATCTACATTGTATTGTATACCTACCTGTGGTGTTTTTTTTTTTTTTCATACTAGTTTAGCAGTCTGCTGACAGTGTCCACCAGGTCCATTATATACAGTATATTATATATATAAGCAGTACGGTAGGCCACGGCTGTACCTACCTCTGTGTCGTCAGTGCACTCGTCGTCCATAAGTAATATAATACTATACTTACTATCCATCCATCTACATTGTATTGTATACCTACCTGTGGTGGGTTTTTTTTTCTTCATACTAGTTTAGCAGTCTGCTGACAGTGTCCACCAGGTCCGTTATATACAGTATATTATATATATAAGCAGTACGGTAGGCCACGGCTGTACCTACCTCTGTGTCGTCAGTGCACTCGTCCTCCATAAGTAATATAATACTATACTTACTATCCATCCATCTACATTGTATACCTGTGGTGGCTTTTAGTTGTGCGCATTAAAATATGGAGAACAAAAATGTGGAGGTTAAAAAAATAGGGAAAGATCAAGATCCACTTCCACCTCGTGCTGAAGCTGCTGACACTAGTCATGGCCGAGACGATGAAATGCCATCAACGTCGTCTGCCAAGGCCGATACCCAATGTCATAGTACAGAGCATGTAAAATCCAAAACACAAAAGATCAGTAAAAAAATGACCCAAAAATCAAAATTAAAAGCGTCTGAGGAGAAGCGTAAACTTGCCAATATGACATTTACGACACGGAGTGGCAAGGAACGGCTGAGGCCCTGGCCTATGTTCATGGCTAGTGGTTCAGCTTCACATGAGGATGGAAGCACTCATCCTCTCGCTAGAAAAAAGAAAAGACTTGCGGCAAAAGCACAGCAAAGAACTGTGCGTTCTTCGAAATCACAAATCCCAAAGGAGAGTCCAATTGTGTCGGTTGCGATGCCTGACCTTCCCAACACTGGACGGGAAGAGCTTGCGCCTCTTTTTTTCTTTGCGTCATGTGCTGTTTGGGGAGTATTTTTTGGAAGGGCCATCCTGCGTGACACTGCAGTGCCACTCCTAGATGGGCCATGTGTTTGTGTCGGCCACTAGGGTCGCTTAGCTTAGTCACACAACGACTTTGGTGCAGCTCTTTTTTTCTTTGCATCATGTGCTGTTTGGGAACTATTTTTTTAAGTGCCATCCTGCCTGACACTGCAGTGCCACTCCTAGATGGGCCAGGTGTTTGTGTCGGCCACTAGGGTCGCTTAGCTTAGTCGTCACACAGCTACCTCATTGCGCCTCTTTTTTTCTTTGCTTCATGTGCTGTTTGGGGAGTATTTTTTGGAAGGGCCATCCTGCGTGACACTGCAGTGCCACTCCTAAATGGGCCAGGTGTTTGTGTCGGCCACTAGGGTCGCTTAGCTTAGTCGTCACACAGCTACCTCATTGCGCCTCTTTTTTTCTTTGCGTCATGTGCTGTTTGGGGAGTATTTTTTGGAAGGGCCATCCTGCGTGACACTGCAGTGCCACTCCTAGATGGGCCAGGTGTTTGTGTCGGCCACTTGGGTCGCTTAGCTTAGTCACACAACGACTTTGGTGCAGCTCTTTTTTTCTTTGCATCATGTGCTGTTTGGGGACTATTTTTTTAAGTGCCATCCTGCCTGACACTGCAGTGCCACTCCTAGATGGGCCAGGTGTTTGTGTCGGCCACTAGGGTCGCTTAGCTTAGTCGTCACACAGCTACCTCATTGCGCCTCTTTTTTTCTTTGCGTCATGTGCTGTTTGGGGAGTATTTTTTTAAGTGCCATCCTGCCTGACACTGCAGTGGCACTCCTAGATGGGCCAGGTGTTTGTGTCGGCCACTAGGGTCGCTTAGCTTAGTCGTCACACAGCTACCTCATTGCGCCTCTTTTTTTCTTTGCGTCATGTGCTGTTTGGGGAGTATTTTTTGGAAGGGTAATCCTGCGTGACACTGCAGTGCCACTCCTAGATGGGCCAGGTGTTTGTGTCGGCCACTTGGGTCGCTTAGCTTAGTCACACAACGACTTTGGTGCAGCTCTTTTTTTCTTTGCATCATGTGCTGTTTGGGGACTATTTTTTTAAGTGCCATCCTGTCTGACACTGCAGTGCCACTCCTAGATGGGCCAGGTGTTTGTGTCGGCCCCTTGTGTCGCTTAGCTTAGTCACACAGCGACCTTGGTGCGCCTCTTTTTTTCTTTGCATCATGTGCTGTTTGGGGACTATTTTTTTGAAGTGCCATCCTGCCTGACACTGCAGTGCCACTCCTAGATGGGCCAGGTGTTTGTGTCGGCCACTTGTGTCGCTTAGCTTAGCCATCCAGCGACCTCGGTGCAAATTTTAGGACTAAAAATAATATTGTGAGGTGTGAGGTGTTCAGAATAGACTGAAAATGAGTGGAAATTATGGTTATTGAGGTTAATAATAGAGATGAGCGGGTTCGGTTTCTCTGAATCCGAACCCGCACGAACTTCATGTTTTTTTTCACGGGTCCGAGCGACTCGGATCTTCCCGCCTTGCTCGGTTAACCCGAGCGCGCCCGAACGTCATCATGACGCTGTCGGATTCTCGCGAGGCTCGGATTCTATCGCGAGACTCGGATTCTATATAAGGAGCCGCGCGTCGCCGCCATTTTCACACGTGCATTGAGATTGATAGGGAGAGGACGTGGCTGGCGTCCTCTCCATTTAGATTATAAGAGAGAGAGATTTACTGGAGCTTAGGACTAGGAGGAGTACTGTAGAAGTGTAGAGAGTGCAGAGAGTTTACTAGTGAGTGACCACCAGACAGTGCAGTTTATTTAATATATCCGTTCTCTGCCTGAAAAAAGCGATACACACAGTGACTCAGTCACATACCATATCTGTGTGCACTGCTCAGGCTCAGCCCAGTGTGCTGCATCATCTATATATATTATATATCTGTCTGACTGCTCAGCTCACACAGCTTATAATTGTGGGGGAGACTGGGGAGCACTGCAGTGCCAGTTATAGGTTATAGCAGGAGCCAGGAGTACATAATATTATATAGTGAGTGACCACCAGACAGTGCAGTTTATTTAATATATCCGTTCTCTGCCTGAAAAAAGCGATACACACAGTGACTCAGTCACATACCATATCTGTGTGCACTGCTCAGGCTCAGCCCAGTGTGCTGCATCATCTATATATATTATATATCTGTCTGACTGCTCAGCTCACACAGCTTATAATTGTGGGGGAGACTGGGGAGCACTGCAGTGCCAGTTATAGGTTATAGCAGGAGCCAGGAGTACATAATATTATATAGTGAGTGACCACCAGACAGTGCAGTTTATTTAATATATCCGTTCTCTGCCTGAAAAAAGCGATACACACAGTGACTCAGTCACATACCATATCTGTGTGCACTGCTCAGGCTCAGCCCAGTGTGCTGCATCATCTATATATATTATATATCTGTCTGACTGCTCAGCTCACACAGCTTATAATTGTGGGGGAGACTGGGGAGCACTGCAGTGCCAGTTATAGGTTATAGCAGGAGCCAGGAGTACATAATATTATATTAAAATTAAACAGTGCACACTTTTGCTGCAGGAGTGCCACTGCCAGTGTGACTGACCAGTGACCTGACCACACTGACCACCAGTATAGTTAGTAGTATACTTATATTGTGATTGCCTGAAAAAGTTAAACACTCGTCGTGTGACTTCACTTGTGTGTTGTTGTTTTTTTTATTCTATAAAAATAAAACTCATTCTGCTGACAGACAGTGTCCAGCAGGTCCGTCATTATATAATATATAATATATACCTGTCCGGCTGCAGTAGTGATATATATATATTTTTTATATCATTTATCATCCAGTCGCAGCAGACACAGTACGGTAGTTCACGGCTGTGGCTACCTCTGTGTCTGCACTCGGCAGGCAGTCCGTCCATAATTGTATACCACCTAACCGTGGTTTTTTTTTCTTCTTTATACATACATACTACTACGACATCTCTTTATCAACCAGTCTATATTAGCAGCAGACACAGTACAGTACGGTAGTTCACGGCTGTGGCTACCTCTGTGTCTGCACTCGGCAGGCAGTCCGTCCATAATTGTATACCACCTAACCGTGGTTTTTTATTCTTTCTTCTTTATACATACATAGTTACACAGACATCTCTTTATCAACCAGTCTATATTAGCAGCAGACACAGTACAGTACGGTAGTTCACGGCTGTGGCTACCTCTGTGTCTGCACTCGGCAGGCAGTCCGTCCATAATTGTATACCACCTAACCGTGGTTTTTTTTTCTTTCTTCTTTATACATACATAGTTACATAGACATCTCTTTATCAACCAGTCTATATTAGCAGCAGACACAGTACAGTACGGTAGTTCACGGCTGTGGCTACCTCTGTGTCTGCACTTGGCAGGCAGTCCGTCCATAATTGTATACCACCTAACCGTGGTTTTTTTTTCTTCTTTATACATACATAGTTACATAGACATCTCTTTATCAACCAGTCTATATTAGCAGCAGACACAGTACAGTACGGTAGTTCACGGCTGTGGCTACCTCTGTGTCTGCACTCGGCAGGCAGTCCGTCCATAATTGTATACCACCTAACCGTGGTTTTTTTTTCTTTCTTCTTTATACATACATAGTTACATAGACATCTCTTTATCAACCAGTCTATATTAGCAGCAGACACAGTACAGTACGGTAGTTCACGGCTGTGGCTACCTCTGTGTCTGCACTCGGCAGGCAGTCCATCCATAATTGTATACCACCTAACCGTGGTTTTTTTTTCTTCTTTATACATACATACTACTACGACATCTCTTTATCAACCAGTCTATATTAGCAGCAGACACAGTACAGTACGGTAGTTCACGGCTGTGGCTACCTCTGTGTCTGCACTCGGCAGGCAGTCCATAATTGTATACTAGTATCCATCTCCATTGTTTACCTGAGGTGCCTTTTAGTTGTGCCTATTAAAATATGGAGAACAAAAATGTTGAGGTTCCAAAATTAGGGAAAGATCAAGATCCACTTCCACCTCGTGCTGAAGCTGCTGCCACTAGTCATGGCCGAGACGATGAAATGCCAGCAACGTCGTCTGCCAAGGCCGATGCCCAATGTCATAGTACAGAGCATGTCAAATCCAAAACACCAAATATCAGAAAAAAAAGGACTCCAAAACCTAAAATAAAATTGTCGGAGGAGAAGCGTAAACTTGCCAATATGCCATTTACGACACGGAGTGGCAAGGAACGGCTGAGGCCCTGGCCTATGTTCATGGCTAGTGGTTCAGCTTCACATGAGGATGGAAGCACTCAGCCTCTCGCTAGAAAAATGAAAAGACTCAAGCTGGCAAAAGCAGCACAGCAAAGAACTGTGCATTCTTCGAAATCCCAAATCCACAAGGAGAGTCCAATTGTGTCGGTTGCGATGCCTGACCTTCCCAACACTGGACGTGAAGAGCATGCGCCTTCCACCATTTGCACGCCCCCTGCAAGTGCTGGAAGGAGCACCCGCAGTCCAGTTCCTGATAGTCAGATTGAAGATGTCAGTGTTGAAGTACACCAGGATGAGGAGGATATGGGTGTTGCTGGCGCTGGGGAGGAAATTGACCAGGAGGATTCTGATGGTGAGGTGGTTTGTTTAAGTCAGGCACCCGGGGAGACACCTGTTGTCCGTGGGAGGAATATGGCCGTTGACATGCCTGGTGAAAATACCAAAAAAATCAGCTCTTCGGTGTGGAACTATTTCAACAGAAATGCGGACAACAGGTGTCAAGCCGTGTGTTCCCTTTGTCAAGCTGTAATAAGTAGGGGTAAGGACGTTAACCACCTCGGAACATCCTCCCTTATACGTCACCTGCAGCGCATTCATAATAAGTCAGTGACAAGTTCAAAAACTTTGGGTGACAGCGGAAGCAGTCCACTGACCAGTAAATCCCTTCCTCTTGTAACCAAGCTCACGCAAACCACCCCACCAACTCCCTCAGTGTCAATTTCCTCCTTCCCCAGGAATGCCAATAGTCCTGCAGGCCATGTCACTGGCAATTCTGACGAGTCCTCTCCTGCCTGGGATTCCTCCGATGCATCCTTGCGTGTAACGCCTACTGCTGCTGGCGCTGCTGTTGTTGCCGCTGGGAGTCGATGGTCATCCCAGAGGGGAAGTCGTAAGCCCACTTGTACTACTTCCAGTAAGCAATTGACTGTTCAACAGTCCTTTGCGAGGAAGATGAAATATCACAGCAGTCATCCTACTGCAAAGCGGATAACTGAGGCCTTGGCATCCTGGGTGGTGAGAAACGTGGTTCCGGTATCCATCATTACTGCAGAGCCAACTAGAGACTTGTTGGAGGTACTGTGTCCCCGGTACCAAATACCATCTAGGTTCCATTTCTCTAGGCAGGCGATACCGAAAATGTACACAGACCTCAGAAAAAGAGTCACCAGTGTCCTAAAAAATGCAGCTGTACCCAATGTCCACTTAACCACGGACATGTGGACAAGTGGAGCAGGGCAGGGTCAGGACTATATGACTGTGACAGCCCACTGGGTAGATGTATGGACTCCCGCCGCAAGAACAGCAGCGGCGGCACCAGTAGCAGCATCTCGCAAACGCCAACTCTTTCCTAGGCAGGCTACGCTTTGTATCACCGGTTTCCAGAATACGCACACAGCTGAAAACCTCTTACGGCAACTGAGGAAGATCATCGCGGAATGGCTTACCCCAATTGGACTCTCCTGTGGATTTGTGGCATCGGACAACGCCAGCAATATTGTGTGTGCATTAAATATGGGCAAATTCCAGCACGTCCCATGTTTTGCACATACCTTGAATTTGGTGGTGCAGAATTTTTTAAAAAACGACAGGGGCGTGCAAGAGATGCTGTCGGTGGCCAGAAGAATTGCGGGACACTTTCGGCGTACAGGCACCACGTACAGAAGACTGGAGCACCACCAAAAACTACTGAACCTGCCCTGCCATCATCTGAAGCAAGAAGTGGTAACGAGGTGGAATTCAACCCTCTATATGCTTCAGAGGTTGGAGGAGCAGCAAAAGGCCATTCAAGCCTATACAATTGAGCACGATATAGTAGGTGGAATGCACCTGTCTCAAGCGCAGTGGAGAATGATTTCAACGTTGTGCAAGGTTCTGATGCCCTTTGAACTTGCCACACGTGAAGTCAGTTCAGACACTGCCAGCCTGAGTCAGGTCATTCCCCTCATCAGGCTTTTGCAGAAGAAGCTGGAGACATTGAAGGAGGAGCTAACACGGAGCGATTCCGCTAGGCATGTGGGACTTGTGGATGGAGCCCTTAATTCGCTTAACAAGGATTCACGGGTGGTCAATCTGTTGAAATCAGAGCACTACATTTTGGCCACCGTGCTCGATCCTAGATTTAAAGCCTACCTTGGATCTCTCTTTCCGGCAGACACAAGTCTGCTGGGGTTGAAAGACCTGCTGGTGACAAAATTGTCAAGTCAAGCGGAACGCGACCTGTCAACATCTCCTCCTTCACATTCTCCCGCAACTGGGGGTGCGAGGAAAAGGCTCAGAATTCCGAGCCCACCCGCTGGCGGTGATGCAGGGCAGTCTGGAGCGACTGCTGATGCTGACATCTGGTCCGGACTGAAGGACCTGACAACGATTACGGACATGTCGTCTACTGTCACTGCATATGATTCTCTCAACATTGATAGAATGGTGGAGGATTATATGAGTGACCGCATCCAAGTAGGCACGTCACACAGTCCGTACTTATACTGGCAGGAAAAAGAGGCAATTTGGAGGCCCTTGCACAAACTGGCTTTATTCTACCTAAGTTGCCCTCCCACAAGTGTGTACTCCGAAAGAGTGTTTAGTGCCGCCGCTCACCTTGTCAGCAATCGGCGTACGAGGTTACATCCAGAAAATGTGGAGAAGATGATGTTCATTAAAATGAATTATAATCAATTCCTCCGCGGAGACATTGACCAGCAGCAATTGCCTCCACAAAGTACACAGGGAGCTGAGATGGTGGATTCCAGTGGGGACGAATTGATAATCTGTGAGGAGGGGGATGTACACGGTGATATATCGGAGGGTGAAGATGAGGTGGACATCTTGCCTCTGTAGAGCCAGTTTGTGCAAGGAGTGATTAATTGCTTCTTTTTTGGGGGGGGTCCAAACCAACCCGTCATATCAGTCACAGTCGTGTGGCAGACCCTGTCACTGAAATGATGGGTTGGTTAAAGTGTGCATGTCCTGTTTTGTTTATACAACATAAGGGTGGGTGGGAGGGCCCAAGGACAATTCCATCTTGCACCTCTTTTTTCTTTTCTTTTTCTTTGCATCATGTGCTGATTGGGGAGGGTTTTTTGGAAGGGACATCCTGCGTGACACTGCAGTGCCACTCCTAAATGGGCCCGGTGTTTGTGTCGGCCACTAGGGTCGCTAATCTTACTCACACAGTCAGCTACCTCATTGCGCCTCTTTTTTTCTTTGCGTCATGTGCTGTTTGGGGAGGGTTTTTTGGAAGGGACATCCTGCGTGACACTGCAGTGCCACTCCTAGATGGGCCCGGTGTTTGTGTCGGCCACTAGGGTCGCTAATCTTACTCACACAGCTACCTCATTGCGCCTCTTTTTTTCTTTGCGTCATGTGCTGTTTGGGGAGGGTTTTTTGGAAGGGACATCCTGCGTGACACTGCAGTGCCACTCCTAGATGGGCCCGGTGTTTGTGTCGGCCACTAGGGTCGCTTATCTTACTCACACAGCGACCTCGGTGCAAATTTTAGGACTAAAAATAATATTGTGAGGTGTGAGGTATTCAGAATAGACTGAAAATGAGTGTAAATTATGGTTTTTGAGGTTAATAATACTTTGGGATCAAAATGACCCCCAAATTCTATGATTTAAGCTGTTTTTTAGTGTTTTTTGAAAAAAACACCCGAATCCAAAACACACCCGAATCCGACAAAAAAAATTCGGTGAGGTTTTGCCAAAACGCGTTCGAACCCAAAACACGGCCACGGAACCGAACCCAAAAGCAAAACACAAAACCCGAAAAATTTCAGGTGCACAACGCTACAGGGGGCAAAACTACAGGGAGCAAAACTGACCATGCCCCTTTCCTATGAAGCCATGCCCCCAATTTTTTACGCACGCCTTCGGCGCGCACTAACCCTATTTTGACGCCGGGGGGGGGGGGGGCAATGGAAACTTTCGCCCGGGGCGCCACAAGGTCTAGAACCGGCCCTGATTACATATCTGACACCTCTATATTATTATTATTATTATTATTATTGTTTATTTGTATGGCGACACAAGAGTTCCTCAGCACTTTACAAAGTACATACATAGAGGAGGGCGCCTTGACTCAGCTGCGCCAGCGACATGCATTAAACCTTGTCCTATTATGCACCTCTGTGCAGCGCTGCCCGGCGACTCACCAAGCAGGCAGCGTTTGGCGCAGCGGTCCCGTGTCTGGTAGTAAACTCTATGGGCCTAATTCAGAGTTGATCGCAGCAGCAAATATGTTAGCAGTTGGGCAAAATCATGTGGGTCATTCCGAGTTGATCGTAGGCTAGCTGTACTAAATTTAGCACAGTTACGATCATCCACACTAACATACAGGGGGGACGCCCAGCACAGGGCTGGCCCACCCCGCATGTCAGTCCCTGCCCCGTCGCTGAAGTACAAAAGCATCGCACAGTGGCAATGCTTTTGTACTTCAGGAGTAGCTCCTGGCCAGCGCAGCTTTTGCACTCGTTGGGAGTACCGTCACGCAGCCACTGCGGGCCGCCCCCCGCACGGTCCGGCCATGCCTGCATTGGCCTTACTGTGCCCACAAAATGCCGTGCCACACCCTCCCGCCCAGCGACCGCCTCTGCCTGTCAATCAGAGGCGATCACTAGGCAACGACAGCCGTCGGCTGTCAGCCATGCGCCAGTGCACTGCGGCACCGGCGCATGCGCAGTTCTGACCTGATCGCTGTGCTGCGATAAACTGCAGCGAGCGATCAGGTCAGAATGACCCCCCATGTGCACTGCAGGGGTGGGGCAGATATAACATGTGCAGAGAGAGTTAGATTTGAGTGGGGTCTGTTCAAATTGAAATCTAAATTGCAGTGTAAAATTAAAACAGCCAGTATTTACCCTTCACAGAAACAATATAACCCACCCAAATCTAACTCTCTTTGCACATTTTATATCTGCCCCCCCCTTCCCCCTGCAGTGCACTTGGCTTTGCCCAACTGCTAACAAATTTGCTGCTGTGATCCACTCTGAATTACCCCCTATATAAGTACTGGGAAGAAACAGAAAAGACACTACCATTCCCAGAAGCCCTTGCAGCAAGGGCTGCTGGGAGTGGTAGTTTATTTTCCGTTTCTTCACAGTACTGTAAATGCAAAATAAACTACAGCTCCCAGAAGCCCTTGCTGCTGCAGGGAGAGCTAATTTAATTTGAAATACTTTACTGTAGTGAACTGCCGGGCAGAGCGCATTGGCGCCAACACCACTGCCTGCTTGGCAACTCTCTGGGCAGCGCTGCACAGGGGGCATTAATGTTAAGGTAAGGAAAGAATTTAATGTGTATGGGGCACTTCAGTGGTGGGCAGGATGTTATGTGGCACTATTACCTTGGGCATAATGTTATTGGGCACTACTATGGTGGGCATAATGTTATGGGGCACTACTATGGTGGGCATAATGTTATGGGGCACTCCAACTGGGCTTTTCCCATGAGACCACGCCCCCTTAGTTTTTTTCAGGCACGTGCCGAAGGGGGCGCTGAAGTGTATATACTATTACCTAAAGATTTTACCTTAGGCCGGCCCTGTGTACATTGTATGAAAACATTTCTTCTTGCAGGGATATTCAGAAAAATTAAAATAGTACCTTTACAAAGGAGAAGGTCCTAACAGAACTCTTAAAGCTGAAAGTGAAGTACCCCAGGGATCTGTACTTGGACCAGTGATTTTTCATATCTTTATTGGTGACATTGCAAATGACATTAAAGGGAAAGTATGCCTTTTTGCAGATGACACAAAGGTATAGAACAGGGTAGAAATACAAGGAGGGGTTAAACAAATGACTGAGGATCTAGGTAGACTAGAGGAATGGTCAAGAGTGTCGCAATTACAGTTTAATGCCAAGAAATGCAAAATTATGCACTTGGGTCTCAAAAATCCAAAGAAAAAATATATAGTATTAATGGCCCTATACTGGAAACTACTCAGGAGGAAAGGGATCTAGGAGTCACTATTTCAGGTGACTTAAAGGCAGGTAAGCAATGTAACAAAACAATGAGTAAGGCTAGTCAGATGCTTGGTTGCATTGGAATAGGAATCAGCAGCAGAAAATGAAGACTGCCGTCAACACCACGGCGTGTTTTTCGCCCAGAGGAGAATTCTTGACACCTCTAACAATTGCTGCCCTGCTTTTCGTTCCGCCCTGTCGGTTTATGTACGTTACCGCCGTCACATTGTCCGACTGGACTTGAATGGCCTGATTCCGAAGTAGAGATGAGAGGCCTGCAGAAGGGCATTATAGATAGCCCTGAGTTCCAGGATGTTTATTGGAAGGACGACTTCCTGACTTGACGTTCTTCCCTGAAGCTGCACCCCCTGGGTGACTGCTCCCCAACCTCTGAGGCTTGCATCTGTGGTTAACAGAATCCAATTCTGATTCCCGAACCTCCGACCCTTGATGAGGTGAGAAGTCTGTAGCCACCACAGAAGGAAGATCCTGGCTCTTGGAGACAGACGAATCCTCTGGTGCATGTGAAGATGCGATCCGGACCATTTGTCCAATAGATCTAATTGGAAGGGCCTCACATGAAACCTTCCGTACTGAAGCGCCTCATAAGAGGCCACCATTTTCCCCAGAAGGCGAATGCATAGATGCACCAAGATCCGGGTTAGCTTCAGGACAGCTCGCACCATCGACTGGATTACCATAGCCCTGGCGGCTGCTAAAAGTAGCTAGCGAGCAATCAACTCGGAATGAGGGCATAAATGCACAATTAACCTACAAAGAGCCCTTCCAGGGAGACACAGAGAGAATATGGAACCAGCACACGGTGCCCTTAACGCTAATGCCAAGCTTAGCCGGGTCGCAGACTAAGTACCTAGATTAGGGACTTAGTACACTAACAATCGCTTCCCCCTGCTATGACCCCCTGGTACCGCTGAGGTAATCTGGAGTCTCTCCGGAGGAGCTGCGCGTCCCTGTCAGTTAGCGTCTGTGTCAGCTGCAGAGGGAAAATGGCGCTGGTAAGCTGCTGGATCCGCTCATAGTGAAGTACTGCCCCTTCAATGGCGCACGGTCTTCCCGCACTTTTCTATACTGCCTGTATGTGTCTTGTGCATAAAATGGAGACAGACTCCTTTTATGGCTATGTTGCCAGTCTGCGTACTGTGTCCGCTGTCCAACGTCTGTGTATGTACACAGCGGGAGACGCAGATCGCCCCGTTTAGAAGCTGTGCGTCTCCATACCCTCTCCATACCCTCATGCCACCATAATGGCCGGCGACCCACTAATCGGGACGCCGGCTTAGTACTCACCACTCTTCATTATTCTGGCTCTGTTAGGGGTGGCGGCGTGCTGTGGGAATGTATGCTCGCCGTGGTGGGGCTTGCGAATATTTCCCCCAGGAGCTAGTGTCCTGTCAGCAGGGAACGGGACCATTAACCCTGAGAGAGGTTGGGCACCCCCCCTCCCCCCCCCCCCCCCCCCCCCCCCCCCCCAAGTCCCATGAAGCTGGCAGGCTGGTGCCATCCAGTCCTGCCTGAAAATAACAAACACAGAAAATAAATGCAGAAAAGTCTTCAGGAGCTTCCAGAGACGTGACCGGCTTTTCTGGACACATTTTATAAACTGAGTCTGGTAGGAGGGCATAGAGGGAGGAGCCAGCGCACACTATCAATTTCTTAAAGTGCCCATGGCTCCTAGTGGACCCGTGGTACTAAATGGATTCCCAGTATCCCCTGAGTTAAGTGGTTAAGTGGACATTGGGTGCAACTACATTTTTTAGGACACTGGTGAGTCTTTTTCTGACGTCTGTACATTCTCGGTATCGCCTGCCTAGAGAAGTGGAACCTAGATGGTATTTGGTACCGGGGACACACTACCTCAAGCAATTCTCGAATTCCCTGTGAATTAACGGTGGATACCGGATACACGTTTAACACCAACACAGCTGCCAAGGCCTGAGTTATCTACTTTGCAGCAGGATGACTGCTGTGATATTTCATCTTCCTCGCAAAGGACTGTTGTACAGTCAATTGCTTACTGGAAGTAGTACAAGTGGTCTTCCGACTTCCCCTCTGGGATGACAATCGACTCCCAGCAGCAACAACAGCAGCGCCAGCAGCAGTAGGCATTACACTCAAGGATCCATCGGAGGAATCCCAGTTAGGAGAGGACTCGTCAGACTTGCCAGTGACATGGCCTGCAGGACTATTGGCGTTCCTGTCTAAGGAGGAAATTGACACTGAGGAAGTTGGTGGTGTGTTTTGCAGGAGCTTGGGTACAAGAGGAAGGGATTTAGTTGTCAGTGGACTGCTTTCGCTGTCACCCAAAGTTTTTGAACTTGTCAATGACTTCTGATGAATGTTCTCCAGGTGACGTATAAAGGAGGATGTTCCTAGGTGGTTAACGTCCTTACCCCTACTTATTACAGCTTGACAAAGGCAACACACGGCTTGACACCTGTTGTCCGCATTTCTGTTAAAATAATTCCACACCGAAGAGGTGATTTTTTTTTTTGTAATTTGACCAGGCATGTCAATGGCCATATTCATCCTACGGACAACAGGTGTCTCCCCGGGTGCCTGACTTAAACAAACCACCTCACCATCAGAATCCTCTTTGTCAATTTCCTCCTCAGCGCCAGCAACACCCATATCCTCATCCTGGTGTTCTTCAACAGTGACATCTTCAATTTGACTATCAGGAACTGGACTGTGGGTGCTCCTTCCAGCACTTGCAGGGGGCGTGCAAATTGTGGAAGGCGCCACCTCTTCCCGTCCAGTGTTGGGAAGGTCAGGCATCGCAACCGACACAATTGGACTCTCCTTGGGGATTTGTGATTTAGAAGAACGCAGAGTTCTTTGCTGTGCTTTTGCCATCTTAACACTTTTCAGTTTTCTAGCGGGAGGATGTGTGCTTCCATCCTCATGTGAAGCTGAACCACTAGCCATGAACATAGGACAGGGCCTCAGCCGTTCCTTGCCACTTCATGTCGTAAATGGCATATTGGCAAGTTTACGCTTCTCTTCAGATGCTTTTAATTTAGATTTTTGGGTCATTTTACTGAACTTTAGTTTTTTTAATTTTACCTGCTCTCTACTATGACATTGGGCATCGGCCTTGGCAGACGACGTTGATGGCATTTCATCATCTCGGCCATGACTAGTGGCAGCAGCTTCAGCACGAGATGGAAGTGGATCATGATCTTTCCCTATTTTACCCTCCACATTTTTGTTCTCCATTTTTTAATGTGTGGAATTATATGCCAGTAATATATCAATAGCAATGGCCTACTGTACTGTACTATATGTATGCTGCTGGTCACCAAAATGCTGCACTTTCCTACTATATACTGCTCACAATAATGCAGCACAGAGATAGTATACTTGACACAGAGCTGCAAGATACAGCAATGGCCTACTGTACTGTACTATATATGTATACTGCTGGTCACCAAAATGCTGCACTATCCTACTATATACTGCTCACAATAATGCAGCACAGAGATAGCATACTTGACACAGAGCTGCAAGATACAGCAATGGCCTACTGTACTGTACAATATATGTATTCTGCTGGTCACCAAAATGCTGCACTATCCTACTATATACTGCTCACAATAATGCAGCACAGAGATAGTATACTTGACACAGAGCTGCAAGATACAGCAATGGCCTACTGTACTGTACTATATGTATACTGCTGGTCACCAAAATGCTGCACTGTCCTACTTTATACTACTCACAATAATGCAGCACAGAGATAGTATACTTGACACAGAGCTGCAAGATACAGCAATGGCCAACTGTACTGTACTATATATGTATACTGCTGGTCACCAAAATGCTGCACTGTCCTACTATATACTGCTCACAATAATGCAGCACAGATATGGATAGTATACTTGACACAGAGCTGCAAGATACAGCAATGACCTACTGTACTGTACTATATATGTATACTGCTGGTCACCAAAATGCTGCACTATCCTACTATATACTGCTCACAATAATGCAGCACAGAGATAGTATACTTGACACAGAGCTGCAAGATACAGCAATGGCCTACTGTACTGTACTATATGTATACTGCTGGTCACCAAAATGCTGCACTGTCCTACTATATACTGCTCACAATAATGCAGCACAGAGATAGTATACTTGACACAGAGCTGCAAGATACAGCAATGGCCTACTGTACTGTACTACTATAATTATATACTGGTGGTCCCCAGTCCCCACAATGCAGCACACTGAGCACAGATATTTGCAGCACACTGAGCACAGATATGGAGCGGTTTCAGGCAGAGAACGTAGATATTTTCAGCACACTGAGCACAGATATTTGCAGCATACTGAGCACAGATATTTGCAGCACACTGAGCACAGCTTACGGAGCTTTTCAGGGAGAGAACGCAGCCACGTCCTCTCTGTTCAATCTCCAATGCACGAGAGAAAATGGCGGTGACGCGCGCCTCTTTATATAGAATACGAATCTCGCGAGAATCCGACAGCGGGATGATGACGTTCAGGCACGTTCGGGTTAACCGAGCAAGGCAGGAAGATCCGAGGCTGCCTCGGAACCGTGTAAAATAGGTGAAGTTCTTGGGGGTTCGGATCTCGGAGAACCGAACCCGCTCATCTCTAGTTTTAACTAAGTCCAGGAGGGAAACTGTCTTCAAATGAAGAGAAGTATTAGAACACGAGGACTTGCACTGAAACTGGAGGGAGGCAGGTTCAGGGGAAATTTGAGGAAAAATTACTTCACAGAAAGAGTAGTGGACAAGTGAAATAGCCTCCCATCAGAGGTGGTAGAGGCTAAGACAGTAGAGCAATTTAAGCATGCATGGGATAGACATAAGGATATACTTACAAAGAAATAAGGATCAAATGAGGATTGAGGTAAAAATATGGTTAAAAAAAAAGGGGAAGACTAGATTGGCCAAGTTGTCCTTATCTGCCGTCACATTCTATGTTTCATCAGGGGACATGACATGACACTGAAAAAAGTATCAGGGTTTCAGAAACTGAGGGTTAGGTACCATTGTAGGAACTATGGAGTAGAAGTCTATGTAAGAGAAGGAAAAGCATATGAGGAGAGAGGGCACTGCTTGTGAGAGCTTACATTCAGAATGGAAGGGGCAGACAGACAGAGGTGACACAGATGGGGTAGCAGTGAGCATGGTAAAGAGTGTTAGTAGAAGTGATGTCTGGGTTTGATGAAGAAGTGGGTCTTGAGAGCCCATTTAAAGTTTTATAGAGATGTGGAGAGTTTGATAGGGAGAGGTAGAGCGTTCCAGATGTAGGGAGCACCACAACCAAAATCTTGGAGGCAGGTATGGGAGGAATTAATCAGTTGACAAGAGAGGCAGCATGCCTTTGTGGAGCGAAGAGGACATACTGTATGGGAGTGTAAAGGAGGATAAGGTCAGATATGTAAATGGGAGATGACTGGAAGAGGGCTTTGTATGTGAGTGTGAGAAGCTTTAATTGGATTCGAAAGGGGAACAGTAGCCAGTGTAGAGCTTGTAAGAGAGGGCAGATGGATGTAGTATGTTTGGGAAGGAAGATAAGTCAGACAGCCACATTAAGGATAGATTGGAGTGGACAGAGGCATTTGTCATGGAGGCCAAATAGGAGATTACAGTAGTCCAATCTGTAGATGACCAGTGAGTACATGAGAGTCTTAGTAGCATCCAGGGCGAGAAAGGGTCTGATCGTGGAAAGATTTTTGAGATGGAAACGGCAGGGCAGCAAGTGGTACTGAATGTATGATTTGAAGGAGAAGGGAGTCAAGGATTTCTCAAAGTCATTGTACTTGGGGGCTAGAGGATATAGTTGTGCCATCAATAGATAATGACATTGTGGGAGGTGAGGTAATGCGGGAGGATGGGAAGATGATCAGCTCTGTCTTAGACATGATAAGTTTAAGATAGATCTTGGACATCCAAGAAGAGATAGCAGAGAGACAGCTGGAGATATGAGTGAGGAGAGAGGTACACTAGTGGTTTCCAAACTTTCTTGATTGACTCCGTCTTAAAGTATCAACATATTTTTCATGGCACTCCAAGGCCAAGATTCTTATTGAGAATTTGAGAAGAAATTAATAAATTAAGTATTTTATGGCTACCTGTCATCCTCAGGGTCAGTTATATGGTGGTATATATGGTTGTGCTAATAAATGAGAATTCTATAACGAGTTTGATAGGGGAAAAGCCCAATGCCAGTAAACGATATGTAAACACAATGCAAACTTACAATACCCACATTAAACATAAATATGTGGGCCAACAGATAACATCAATGTCCATTCTGTGAGGTAGATAGAATTGATCCTGTTTGCACTGTGAAGTGCTTCAAGTGGTTCAACAGGAGTCTGCCAGAACACCTTCAGCCTGCACCCGACCATCAGTTGGGGACCAGACTGAACCTCCTGGACATCACTGCTGATGCAACAAAGAGGTACAGTAACCCACTCCCCGCTGTGTATATACCCTTACTACAAGGTATTAACATATCAGCAGGAGCAACCTATCACTGACTACTACTGGGTGCACATGCTTTATGCTAGGACATTCACACAGTAGTGTTAACAGATTATGGGGGTCATTCCGAGTTGTTCGCTCGTTGCCGATTTTCGCAACGGAGCGATTAAGGCAAAATTGCACATGCGCATGGCACGCAGTGCGCATGCGCTAAGTATTTTAGCACAAAACTTAGTAGATTTACTCACGTCCGAACGAAGAATTTTCATCGTTGAAGTGATCGGAGTGTGATTGACAGGAAGTGGGTGTTTCTGGGCAAAAACTGACCATTTTATGGGAGTGTGTGGAAAAACGCAGGCGTGCCAGGATAAAACGCTGGAGTGTCTGGAGAAACGGGGGAGTGGCTGGCCGAACGCAGGGCGTTTGTGACGTCAAACCAGGAACGAAACGGGCTGAGCTGATCGCAGTGTAGGAGTAAGTCTCGAGCTACTCAGAAACTGCTAAGAAATTTCTATTCGCAATTCTGCTAATCTTTCGTTCGCAATTCTGCTAAGCTAAGATACACTCCCAGAGGGCGGCGGCAAGCGTGTGCAATGCTGCTAAAATCTGCTAGCGAGCGAACAACTCGGAATGAGGGCCTATGAACCTTATAGTACCTATGAAAGGTGGAATAAACTCAGACAGCTGAACAAACTACAGTAATTGCCCATCTCCTGACCTACATATCAGGACATTGGGGTTCATTCCGACCTGTTCGCATGCTGACATTTTTTGCAGCGATCAGGTAACTACTGCACATGCGTATGCACCGCAATGTGCATGGAGCATCGTATGGGTACAAAGTGGATCGCTGCTGTGTGATTAATTTAACGAAGAATTCATTCGCACAGCCGATCGCAAGGAGATTGACAGGAAGAGGGTGTTTGTCGGTAGCAACTGACTGTTTTCTGGGAGTGTTTGGAAAAACACAGGCGTGTCCAAGCGTTTGTAGGGCGGGTGTCTGACGTCAATTCCGGTACCGGGCAGGCTGAAGTGATCGCAAGGGCTGAGTAAGTTATGAGCTACTTAGACACTGCACAAACTATTTTTGTACCGCTCGACTGCACATGCGATTGCATCCTTGCACAGCAAATATGCACTCACCAGTGGGCGGTAACTATGCGTTCGCACGGCTGCAAAAAGTAGCTAGCGAGCGATCAACTCGGAATGATCCCCATTTACTTTACCTTTTGGATAATCTCATCAATGTAGCTTTTACTAAGAGAGTAAAACTCTGGCATATCTCCTATATGTAGTAGATAGTAGAGATGAGCGCCGGAAATTTTTCGGGTTTTGTGTTTTGGTTTTGGGTTCGGTTCCGCGGCCGTGTTTTGGGTTCGACCGCGTTTTGGCAAAACCTCACCGAATTTTTTTTGTCGGATTCGGGTGTGTTTTGGATTCGGGTGTTTTTTTCAAAAAACCCTAAAAAACAGCTTAAATCATAGAATTTGGGGGTCATTTTGATCCCAAAGTATTATTAACCTCAAAAACCATAATTTACACTCATTTTCTGTCTATTCTGAATACCTCACACCTCACAATATTATTTTTAGTCCTAAAATTTGCACCGAGGTCGCTGTGTGAGTAAGATAAGCGACCCTAGTGGCCGACACAAACACCGGGCCCATCTAGGAGTGGCACTGCAGTGTCACGCAGGATGTCCCTTCCAAAAAACCCTCCCCAAACAGCACATGACGCAAAGAAAAAAAGAGGCGCAATGAGGTAGCTGTGTGAGTAAGATAAGCGACCCTAGTGGCCGACACAAACACCGGGACCATCTAGGAGTGGCACTGCAGTGTCACGCAGGATGTCCCTTCCAAAAAACCCTCCCCAAACAGCACATGACGCAAAGAAAAAAAGAGGCGCAATGAGGAAGCTGACTGTGTGAGTAAGATAAGCGACCCTAGTGGCCGACACAAACACCGGGCCCATCTAGGAGTGGCACTGCAGTGTCACGCAGGATGGCCCTTCCAAAAAACCCTCCCCAAACAGCACATGACGCAAAGAAAAAAAGAGGCGCAATGAGGTAGCTGACTGTGTGAGTAAGATAAGCGACCCTAGTGGCCGACACAAACACCGGGCCCATCTAGGAGTGGCACTGCAGTGTCACGCAGGATGGCCCTTCCAAAAAACCCTCCCCAAACAGCACATGACGCAAAGAAAAAAAGAGGCGCAATGAGGTAGCTGACTGTGTGAGTAAGATAAGCGACCCTAGTGGCCGACACAAACACCGGGCCCATCTAGGAGTGGCACTGCAGTGTCACGCAGGATGGCCCTTCCAAAAAACCCTCCCCAAACAGCACATGACGCAAAGAAAAAAAGAGGCGCAATGAGGTAGCTGACTGTGTGAGTAAGATAAGCGACCCTAGTGGCCGACACAAACACCGGGCCCATCTAGGAGTGGCACTGCAGTGTCACGCAGGATGGCCCTTCCAAAAAACCCTCCCCAAACAGCACATGACGCAAAGAAAAAGAAAAGAAAAAAGAGGTGCAAGATGGAATTGTCCTTGGGCCCTCCCACCCACCCTTATGTTGTATAAACAGGACATGCACACTTTAACCAACCCATCATTTCAGTGACAGGGTCTGCCACACGACTGTGACTGATATGACGGGTTGGTTTGGACCCCCCCCCAAAAAAGAAGCAATTAATCTCTCCTTGCACAAACTCTGCTCTACAGAGGCAAGATGTCCACCTCATCATCATCCTCCGATATATCACCGTGTACATCCCCCTCCTCACAGATTATCAATTCGTCCCCACTGGAATCCACCATCTCAGCTCCCTGTGTACTTTGTGGAGGCAATTGCTGCTGGTCAATGTCTCCGCGGAGGAATTGATTATAATTCATTTTAATGAACATCATCTTCTCCACATTTTCTGGATGTAACCTCGTACGCCGATTGCTGACAAGGTGAGCGGCGGCACTAAACACTCTTTCGGAGTACACACTTGTGGGAGGGCAACTTAGGTAGAATAAAGCCAGTTTGTGCAAGGGCCTCCAAATTGCCTCTTTTTCCTGCCAGTATAAGTACGGACTGTGTGACGTGCCTACTTGGATGCGGTCACTCATATAATCCTCCACCATTCTTTCAATGTTGAGAGAATCATATGCAGTGACAGTAGACGACATGTCCGTAATCGTTGTCAGGTCCTTCAGTCCGGACCAGATGTCAGCATCAGCAGTCGCTCCAGACTGCCCTGCATCACCGCCAGCGGGTGGGCTCGGAATTCTGAGCCTTTTCCTCGCACCCCCAGTTGCGGGAGAATGTGAAGGAGGAGATGTTGACAGGTCGCGTTCCGCTTGACTTGACAATTTTCTCACCAGCAGGTCTTTCAACCCCAGCAGACTTGTGTCTGCCGGAAAGAGAGATCCAAGGTAGGTTTTAAATCTAGGATCGAGCACGGTGGCCAAAATGTAGTGCTCTGATTTCAACAGATTGACCACCCGTGAATCCTTGTTAAGCGAATTAAGGGCTCCATCCACAAGTCCCACATGCCTAGCGGAATCGCTCCGTGTTAGCTCCTCCTTCAATGTCTCCAGCTTCTTCTGCAAAAGCCTGATGAGGGGAATGACCTGACTCAGGCTGGCAGTGTCTGAACTGACTTCACGTGTGGCAAGTTCAAAGGGCATCAGAACCTTGCACAACGTTGAAATCATTCTCCACTGCACTTGAGACAGGTGCATTCCACCTCCTATATCGTGCTCAATTGTATAGGCTTGAATGGCCTTTTGCTGCTCCTCCAACCTCTGAAGCATATAGAGGGTTGAATTCCACCTCGTTACCACTTCTTGCTTCAGATGATGGCAGGGCAGGTTCAGTAGTTTTTGGTGGTGCTCCAGTCTTCTGTACGTGGTGCCTGTACGCCGAAAGTGTCCCGCAATTCTTCTGGCCACCGACAGCATCTCTTGCACGCCCCTGTCGTTTTTTAAAAAATTCTGCACCACCAAATTCAAGGTATGTGCAAAACATGGGACGTGCTGGAATTTGCCCATATTTAATGCACACACAATATTGCTGGCGTTGTCCGATGCCACAAATCCACAGGAGAGTCCAATTGGGGTAAGCCATTCCGCGATGATCTTCCTCAGTTGC
Organism: Pseudophryne corroboree; assembly: GCF_028390025.1. Lineage (NCBI taxonomy): Eukaryota > Metazoa > Chordata > Amphibia > Anura > Myobatrachidae > Pseudophryne > Pseudophryne corroboree. The sequence continues at coordinate 423,663,881 of NC_086446.1, read as the reverse complement.
CGTAAGAGGTTTTCAGCTGTGTGCGTATTCTGGAAAGCGGTGATACAAAGCGTAGCCTGCCTAGGAAAGAGTTGGCGTTTGCGAGATGCTGCTACTGGTGCCGCCGCTGCTGTTCTTGCGGCGGGAGTCCATACATCTACCCAGTGGGCTGTCACAGTCATATAGTCCTGACCCTGCCCTGCTCCACTTGTCCACATGTCCGTGGTTAAGTGGACATTGGGTACAACTGCATTTTTTAGGACACTGGTGAGTCTTTTTCTGAAGTCCGTGTACATTCTCGGTATCGCCTGCCTACAGAAGTGGAACCTAGATGGTATTTGGTAACGGGGGCACACTGCCTCAATAAATTGTCTAGTTCCCTGTGAACTAACGGCGGATACCGGATGCACGTCTAACACCAACATAGTTGTCAAGGCCTCAGTTATCCGCTTTGCAGCAGGATGACTGCTGTGATATTTCATCTTCCTCGCAAAGGACTGTTGGACAGTCAATTGCTTACTGGAAGTAGTACAAGTGGGCTTACGACTTCCCCTCTGGGATGACCATCGACTCCCAGCAGCAACAACAGCAGCGCCAGCAGCAGTAGGCGTTACACGCAAGGATGCATCGGAGGAATCCCAGGCAGGAGAGGACTCGTCAGAATTGCCAGTGACATGGCCTGCAGGACTATTGGCATTCCTGGGGAAGGAGGAAATTGACACTGAGGGAGTTGGTGGGGTGGTTTGCGTGAGCTTGGTTACAAGAGGAAGGGATTTACTGGTCAGTGGACTGCTTCCGCTGTCGCCCAAAGTTTTTGAACTTGTCACTGACTTATTATGAATGCGCTGCAGGTGACGTATAAGGGAGGATGTTCTGAGGTGGTTAACGTCCTTACCCCTACTTATTACAGCTTGACAAAGGGAACACACGGCTTGACAAATGTTGTCCGCATTTCTGGTGAAATACTTCCACACCGAAGAGCTGATTTTTTTGGTATTTTCACCAGGCATGTCAACGGCCATATTCCTCCCACGGACAACAGGTGTCTCCCCGGGTGCCTGACTTAAACAAACCACCTCACCATCAGAATCCTCCTGGTCAATTTCCTCCCCAGCGCCAGCAACACCCATATCCTCCTCATCCTGGTGTACTTCAACACTGACATCTTCAATCTGACTATCAGGAACTGGACTGCGGGTGCTCCTTCCAGCACTTGCAGGGGGCGTGCAAATGGTGGAAGGCGCATGCTCTTCACGTCCAGTGTTGGGAAGGTCAGGCATCGCAACCGACACAATTGGACTCTCCTTGTGGATTTGGGATTTCGAAGAACGCACAGTTCTTTGCGGTGCTTTTGCCAGCTTGAGTCTTTTCAGTTTTCTAGCGAGAGGCTGAGTGCTTCCATCCTCATGTGAAGCTGAACCACTAGCCATGAACATAGGCCAGGGCCTCAGCCGTTCCTTGCCACTCCGTGTGGTAAATGGCATATTGGCAAGTTTACGCTTCTCCTCCGACAATTTTATTTTAGGTTTTGGAGTCCTTTTTTTACTGATATTTGGTGTTTTGGATTTGACATGCTCTGTACTATGACATTGGGCATCGGCCTTGGCAGACGACGTTGCTGGCATTTCATCGTCTCGGCCATGACTAGTGGCAGCAGCTTCAGCACGAGGTGGAAGTGGATCTTGATCTTTCCCTAATTTTGGAACCTCAACATTTTTGTTCTCCATATTTTAACAGGCACAACTAAAAGGCACCTCAGGTAAACAATGGAGATGGATGGATACTAGTATACAATTATGGATGGACTGCCGAGTGCCGACACAGAGGTAGCTACAGCCGTGGACTATTGTACTGTACTGTGTCTGCTGCTAATATAGACTGGATGATAATGAGATGTAGTATGTATGTATAAAGAAGAAAGAAAAAAAAACCACGGGTAGGTGGTATACAATTATGGATGGACTGCCGAGTGCCGACACAGAGGTAGCTACAGCCGTGGACTACTGTACTGTGTCTGCTGCTAATATAGACTGGATGATAATGAGATGTAGTATGTATAAAGAAGAAAGAAAAAAAAAACCACGGGTAGGTGGTATACAATTATGGATGGACTGCCGAGTGCCGACACAGAGGTAGCTACAGCCGTGGACTACCGTACTGTGTCTGCTGCTAATATAGACTGGTTGATAATGAGATGTAGTATGTATAAAGAAGAAAGAAAAAAAAACCACGGGTAGGTGGTATACAATTATGGACGGACTGCCGAGTGCCGACACAGAGGTAGCTACAGCCGTGGACTACCGTACTGTGTCTGCTGCTAATATAGACTGGTTGATAATGAGATGTAGTATGTATAAAGAAGAAAGAAAAAAAAAACCACGGGTAGGAGGTATACAATTATGGATGGACTGCCGAGTGCCGACACAGAGGTAGCTACAGCCGTGGACTACTGTACTGTGTCTGCTGCTAATATAGACTGGTTGATAAAGAGATGTAGTATGTATGTATAAAGAAGAAAGAAAAAAAAACCACGGGTAGGTGGTATACAATTATGGACGGACTGCCGAGTGCCGACACAGAGGTAGCTACAGCCGTGGACTACCGTACTGTACTGTGTCTGCTGCTAATATAGACTGGTTGATAAAGAGATGTAGTATGTATGTATAAAGAAGAAAGAAAAAAAAACCACGGGTAGGTGGTATACAATTATGGATGGACTGCCGAGTGCCGACACAGAGGTAGCTACAGCCGTGGACTACTGTACTGTGTCTGCTGCTAATATAGACTGGTTGATAAAGAGATGTAGTATGTATGTATAAAGAAGAAAGAAAAAAAAACCACGGGTAGGTGGTATACAATTATGGACGGACTGCCGAGTGCCGACACAGAGGTAGCTACAGCCGTGGACTACCGTACTGTACTGTGTCTGCTGCTAATGTAGACTGGTTGATAAAGAGATGTAGTATGTATGTATAAAGAAGAAAGAAAAAAAAACCACGGGTAGGTGGTATACAATTATGGATGGACTGCCGAGTGCCGACACAGAGGTAGCTACAGCCGTGGACTACTGTACTGTGTCTGCTGCTAATATAGACTGGTTGATAAAGAGATGTAGTATGTATGTATAAAGAAGAAAGAAAAAAAAACCACGGGTAGGTGGTATACAATTATGGACGGACTGCCGAGTGCCGACACAGAGGTAGCTACAGCCGTGGACTACCGTACTGTACTGTGTCTGCTGCTAATATAGACTGGTTGATAAAGAGATGTAGTATGTATGTATAAAGAAGAAAGAAAAAAAAACACGGGTAGGTGGTATACAATTATGGATGGACTGCCGAGTGCCGACACAGAGGTAGCTACAGCCGTGGACTACTGTACTGTGTCTGCTGCTAATATAGACTGGTTGATAAAGAGATGTAGTATGTATGTATAAAGAAGAAAGAAAAAAAAAACACGGGTAGGTGGTATACAATTATGGATGGACTGCCGAGTGCCGACACAGAGGTAGCTACAGCCGTGAACTACCGTACTGTGTCTGCTGCGACTGGATGATAAATAATGATATAAAAAATATATATATATCACTACTGCAGCCGGACAGGTATATATTATATAATGACGGACCTGCTGGACACTGTCTGTCAGCAGAATGAGTTTTTTATAGAATAAAAAAAAAAACACCACACAAGTCACACGACGAGTGTTTAACTTTTTCAGGCAATCACAATATAGTATACTACTAACTATACTGGTGGTCAGTGTGGTCAGGTCACTGGTCAGTCACACTGGCAGTGGCACTCCTGCAGCAAAAGTGTGCACTGTTTAATTTTAATAATATGTACTCCTGGCTCCTGCTATAACCTATAACTGGCACTGCTCCCCAGTCTCCCCCACAATTATAAGCTGTGTGAGCACAGTCAGATATATACATAGATGATGCAGCACACTGGGCTGAGCAGTGCACACAGATATGGTATGTGACTGAGTCACTGTGTATCGTTTTTTTCAGGCAGAGAACGGATTATATTAAATAAAACTGCACTGTCTGGTGGTCACTGTGGTCAGTCACTACTAAACTCTGCACTCTCTACAGTACTCCTAAGCTCCAGTAAATCAAGTGTCTCTGTCTCAAATCAATCTCACTCTCTCTCTTCTAATCTAAATGGAGAGGACGCCAGCCACGTCCTCTCCCTATCAATCTCAATGCACGTGTGAAAATGGCGGCGACGCGCGGCTCCTTATATAGAATCCGAGTCTCGCGAGAATCCGACAGCGTCATGATGACGTTCGGGCGCGCTCGGGTTAACCGAGCAAGGCGGGAAGATCCGAGTCGCTCGGACCCGTGAAAAAAAACATGAAGTTCGGGCGGGTTCGGATTCCGAGGAACCGAACCCGCTCATCTCTAGTAGATAGTGTTTAACCTGCAAACAAAATAAGGATATATACTGTACGCCTCACAGAACGGACATTTAGGTTATCTGTTGGCCCACATATTTATGTTTACTGTTGGCAGGGCTGCTTATAGACAATTTGGTTCCCTGCGAGCAGTAAACAAATGCCCCCGCCCTATAGACATTAAAAAATTTGCCCCCATAGACATAAAAAAATGATTTTGCGCATGCGCTCCCAGAGAGGGGGCATGGCCTCGCTAAAATGGGCTTGGCTTTTCTAAAATAGGTGTGGCCTCACAGGAAAGACTACCTGACACTGCAACATCAGACACCGCAAGAAAAAAAAAACATTCCACCATAATATGCCCCCTGCACCATATTATGCCATACACCGCAATGCCCGTGATACATTATGCCCTACAGTAAAGCTTCTAATTACTTTTAAATTACCTGCTCATTTTCAGTGGTTTCATATGCTGGGTGTCATGCTGGTTTCTAGGGGTTTTATGTGCTGGGTGTCACGCTCGTTGCCAGGGGTTTCATGTGCTTGGTATTATGATTGTTGCCAGGGGTTTCATGTGCTGGGTGTCATGCTCGTTGCCAAGGGTAATGCTAGTTGCCACGGGTTTCATGCACTGGGTGTCATGCTCAATGCCAGGGGTTTCATGCACTGGGTGTCATGCTCGTTGCAAAGGGTAATGCTTGTTACCAAGGATTTCATGCGCTGGGTCTCATGCTCATTGCCAGGTGTTTCATGCGCTGGGTGTCATGCTCATTGCTAAGGTTTCATGCACTGGGTGTCATGCTCGTTGCCAGGGGTTTCATGCGCTGGGTTATCATGCTCATTGACAAGGGTCATGGGGTGAAGTTTCACAAAATAACATCATGATGCAACCACATCATTCCGCAAAACTCCACCCCACAAGCGGTGTACTATGGAAGGGATAGGAGAGCCTGCAAGTGCCGCGGCGGGCAACACATGCAATCGCACACCATGCCCGCCGCTAGAAATGGCACTGACTGTTTATATTGTAAGTTTGTATTGTGTTTACATGTCATATACCAGTATTAGGCTTTTTCCTCTATCAAACTCTATATTGAAGTCTTGTTTAGGTTGAAACTTACTTTTTTCATAATGATATATATGAATTTTTAATAGAGATGTGTGTTGACCCCCGTTTTTTTGGCTTGGTTTGGTTTCGGACGTATTAGCTTTGTGTTTTGATTTTGCCAAAACTACCCTCACGTGTTTACGTTTTGGATCTGTATTTTTTTTAAATGATAAAAACTGCTAAAATCACATAATTTGTGCCTCTTTTGTTCCTACAGCATTATTAACCTCAATAACATTAATTTCCAACCATTTCCACTCAGTTTTGACCACCTCACAGCACACAATATTGTCTTCATCTAGTTCAGACCTAAAGGTTGCACCGAGCTAGCTAACCAAGTAAGCTAAGTGACAGTGAGGTGAGGCCAATCTACAAAATACAATAGAAGAAGAATACAAAAATTATTGATTAATTGATTGCATTAAACTTTCCCTTAATTAGAGGTGTTTTTCTTTACCACTGTAAAATATTGTTGTTGTTTTTTTATTTCAGATGCCCTTACTTAAAATGCCCTTGAGCATCGGCTTTAGTAGTTGACGTTGAAGGAGTAGTATTGTAATGACTGACTGGTGACAGCAGCAGAAGTGCTAGTATTTGGTTGCTGCTCCTGCTCTTCTCTCAAATGATTGTTATCCATATTGACAAACACACAGAAGTAGTACAAACAAAAGTACAATATATACTATTTTTTGCAAATTACAGCTTACAATGTGGGGTATCACAGTGCTTAACAAATGCATAGGGGTACAATAGACAGAAGAAGTAGTGCAAACAATACAATAATATATATATATATATATTTACCACTTTTCAGTTTTTAATGACAGCTCACACTGCAGGGTAGCACTAGGCTTATATGTATGCAAAAAATGCATTGGGGTACAATACACAGAAGTACTGTATGATAGATACTGTATGTGGATGTGGAAATAGAAAAGGCCCAGCGTTAATGTGTGTGACCCCTTCTGCTGCCGCTTGTCTTCACTGAGCGCACTGGGGTGAGAGTGGGACCGCAGACACACCGGTGGAAGATGAAGGAGAGTGGTGTCACTCCGTGATCCGGTATGCAGTGTTAGACGGCCCCTGTTAAAGATGCATTGAGGGACCGGATTCGCCACCGGGAAAGGAATGCTCACCACAGAAAGGATACCGTGAGTGTGCTGATGTGAGGCTGAGGACCGTCAGCCTTCTGGATGTGGCTTCCCCCTGCAGCGGGGAGACAACAACAAAGCCATAGAACACATTTCACCACGTGGGCTTGATAACCTGTGAGCCTAACGTGTGTTTGAAAGGAGCACGTAGATATCACAACTGCGGACCAATCAGAAACACCTTGATTAAATCGGCTGTTCAGTGGACCACAGATCTGTGTACTTAACCATTAATATAATGGTGCAAAAAAATTATGACACATTACAAATTAGGTGAGATACACAAAAGTGTTATGAGGGCTATATTAATAGTCCGCTATCCCTCATTAGCAGAGACAATTTAGATAGTACGTTAATAGGTATTTTCAAGCATGAAGCAAATATTTGAGAGGCTTCAGACAATGTACTGGGTCGTAGGGAGAAGTGCAGCCTCCATCTAGGGTTACCATGGGCAGTGTCAGGAAGGAGATAATCCCCTTTCCGGCTGCTCCACCTCCTCCCTCCCTACAGCCCATCTCCGCACGCCTCCAAGGCCCTCCTCCCGCCCTGCATCCAGCTCCAGCCCCTACGGTGTGTGGCTAGTTGCTGTGGGCTTCCCAATCCTCTGGGACCAGCCCTGATCCCTTCTCACCTCACACTTCATATGTTCCACCCCTCTTCCCCCTTCATCATTTCTCTTTCCCCCTTGTAGCAACCCCCCCCCCCCCCCCAAAAAAAAAAAATATAGATCACTATATCTATATAGCTATCTCTGTCAAGCAAGTAGGTGGTGTGGTGGGTAAGTCCAGCTGCCCCTGAGCATAGAAATTTAGGGGCACCAAATTATGGGCGGCACTCTTCCTCATCTGACACCCTGCTGCATAACACTACCTACCAATTGCCACCCCTCAGCTTTTCTAAATGTGCAGGATGGGTTTGATTGGCAAAATACCCAAACATCTTTTCTCAAAGCTTAGTCATGCAATCTGTTCTTCACAAACCTGAGTATCACAAGGATGTCTATATAGTGATGAATTATTGATCAATATTTGATCGTACAAAAACAGTGATTTTTTTTTTCTTTATCTCTAAGTCTGTATAGCTGGGAACAGAACATCTATAGCACAATGTCAGGGTTATTTGTTGTGCATTGTAATGGCTGAGCATACAACATCAACAACCCACAGTCAGTCACAGGTGCTTCCATATCTTAAAACTTTATGAAATAGAATGTGTATCACGGAGACAATATTCACAAAGGAAAGCTTTTAGTCTTGCTGAAAACACATATTTCCATTTGTAGTTGCTATTGCCCCCTTAGCATGGAACATTGGGATAAATAAACTGCAATTGTAGTGACGTGACATTTGGCTGAATTATACAGGCTCGAACATAAAGTGTTGTAATGGCATGTCATTACTAGTAGTGCATTGTCTGGCTTCTTGGTTCTTGTCGTAAAGGAGTTAAATATAAAAGGTTTTAATGTATACTAAGCAGAGTGGCTGATGCTCTGAGTTTGTAACAACACACAGCCCCAGCACATTGCTGCAGATTCTCACTTTATTTTTAAAATTAAGGGGCCTTTTTAACATAATTTCCTCACCCTGACTACATTATCCACAATTTTAGAATATGTCTTCAGTAACCTAGGCAACTGCTTTAGCAGCGTGAGTTAACTAAGTACTAAAACCCTCTTCGTTCTGTCTTTGCTGATCATTTTTCTAGAATAAATAGTTATTAGCACCTCAGCAGAGTACTTAGATGCTGAAATTCCAACATAAATGACATTAAGATGATAAATCTTTGTAGAAAATGGGGCAACTGGAGAAGATACAGTAGAGTTAGTTTTAGCAAGAGGAGGAGGAGGAGGCTTAGAGGCACAACTCTGAATGGGAAAAGCAAATTAAACCAATAATTAAAATGCTGATCTCAAGTGTGGCATACTTAAAACTGTCTTGCACCTGGCCATTGTGTCTCCCTAGCTTGTCCAGGAACGAATTATGGAGCAACACGAACACACTACTTTAGTCAGGTGTGCTAATTAAAAACTTTCTCTGCTGAAGCACTTCTCCCGCAACAGGTGACATTTAAGAATATGTGTATCAAATTAGCTGGGGGGGGAATTATCATCAGTTTTTGTAAATAATTTTTTTTTTACTTCACTACTGTAGTCTATCACAAATTATTTTTACAGTGTCGCTGAGTCACAGTATTATAAAAAAAAGTCCCTAATTGAGTTAGTTTATAGCTAGATATGGGTTGGGCATGACCGACCGTGGCATCCCGACAGCAAAAATTTTACCCTTCTCCTTTCCCCTGCCTTAACCCTAACCCTGTGGAGGTGTCGGCTACGACTAACCCTCCGGGGGTGTTTGCTATGCCTAACCCCTCCTAGTGCTTAACCCTCCCCTCACCTGGCCCGAACCCCCACCTTGATACTCACCTTCAGGATGTCGGCTGTCAGTGTCCCGATGCCGGTCTCCTGAGGGGTGTCGGGATTCCGGCATTGGTCACATGACCGCCGACATCCCGACCACCGAAACTCATCCCCTAGATATGCATTGCATCCCAGCAATTCTATTAACTCAGAATTCAGTTTACAAATTCATGAATGGTACAGAATTTAGCAAATCACAAATTCTGTTGCTGACTTGCTTTGATTATCCACGACCAGTTTTAAAATTCAACTGTTTTTGGAAAGTAAATATTGCTCCTAAGAAAAGCGTACCTAATATGGGAAAACATCCATACCTCTATTTTGTTTCAACAATCATGCTTTGCAAAATAAACATATATATATATATATATATATATATATATATATATATATATATATATATATATATATATATATATATACACAAATGGGGGGGGGGGGGGTTAGCGACCACTGGTGTCTAAAAATGATAAAGACTCACACTATAAGTGAATAAGTAAAAATATAAAATACAGTTTATTCACGTACAAATTTAAAACAAAAAATCTTTTTCTAAAAAATGGGATAAAAAGTATACACACATAATATATAATACCAGTTAAAACGCGTTTCGTCATTCAGACTTCATCAAGCTTGATGAAGTCTGAATGACGAAACGCGCTGGACAACCTGGCAGTGACTGCATACCAAGTTAAGAAAATTTTTATTATTTATATATTTTAACTGGTATTATATATTATGTGTGTATACTTTTTATCCCATTTTTTAGAAAAAGATTTGTTGTTTTAAATTTGTACGTGAATAAACTGTATTTTATATGTTTACTTATTCACCTATAGTGTAAGTCTTTATCATTTTAGACACCAGTGGTCGCTAAACCCCCCCCCCCCATTTGTGTATTTAATTTTATGCTCCAGGGAACCGCCATCCCTGTCTGGGGGTAAGCAGACGCCCTTTTAAATTTTTAGGGAGTGTCAGATTCATTTGTATGGTACATTTCACATTCAGGATACGTAAACGTTGGTGAACACAAGTGGCGCAGTAATTCCTTTCTATTTTTAATATATATATATATATATATATATATCTACCAAAGTTCCGAATGATGCACATTTAGAACAGGCAAGGCACTCCAGGACTTTTTAAATGAGATGATTTAATGTAAGCAAGAAAGTTAGTACATCACCATGAGCACTTAAACATCCAAACGATGCTGCATTTCGGGCCCCGCAGGGTCCCTTCTTCAGGTAGGTGAAAGTGCAGCACTTTCACCTACCTGAAGAAGGGACCCTGCGGGGCCCGAAATGCAGCATCGTTTGGATGTTTAAGTGCTCATGGTGATGTACTAACTTTCTTGCTTACATTAAATCATCTCATTTAAAAAGTCCTGGAGTGCCTTGCCTGTTCTAAATGTGCATCATTCGGAACTTTGGTAGATGTATGGATTATTGCAATGGCACACAGGTGATTGGTTTTTTGACTATTTGAGTGCCGGATCTACTTTTGGATTTATATATATATATATATATATATATATATATATATATATATATATATATATATATATACATTTTTGCTTGGAATATTTTCTTGTAAAATTAAAAACGTGTACACATACTAGTAGCTCATGTTTAGTGTATGGCTATATGATGTTTTATTATATCATCTTTTGTTGTTGCTGCCAAAGTGCTAAATTTGATTTGTTTTTTAGTTTGCGCTTCTTATCTATACCTGTTGCTGATAGCTTTTACAACTGTAATCACTGTGCCCTCTTTTGTTTTTTACTGCACTTAGTAAAATGCCCTTTGTTCCTTTGTGTCCCTAAAACACTGGTGATGAAGACTTTAAGCTGTTGAACAAGTCTGTGGAGTGCTGCCTCTTACTTTCTAGGATATATATATATATATATATATATATATATATATAAAAATGTGTAGGTGCAGACTGCTCCTGCAGTAAGCAAGCATGGCCCTACTGTGTTAGATAAGCATGTTGAGTTTACTTCAGCATTTCTCGGGACAACATTCCCTAACTTCAGGAAGTACATAAACGAAAAAACAAAAAGCATACAGCTTACTTATACCCCTACTGAATACACAGTGCTGTCCACTGGCAGAGCCAGAGTCAGGCTTCCCCGCTGCCGGACACTGGGGCTTGAATTAAAAGGACATACATGATACGGGTAGATGTATTAACCTGGAGAAGGCATAAGGAAGTGATAAACCAGTGTTAAGTGCAAGGTGATAACGCACCAACCAATCAGCTCCTAACTGTTAATTTACATATGGAAGCTGATTGGCTGGTATCAGGGCCGGTGCAAGGTTTTTCGGCACCCTAGGCAAAACCTCTGCCTACTCCCTCCCACCACATACTCCCTCCACCCCTAATCCTCTTGCACCCATAGCATTTACACTCCTTGCAGAGAGCCATCTTTTACATTGAACATAATGGGCAGTTGCCTATGGGCCCTGCTCACCCGTGGACATCACAGCCACCAGGATTAATAGTACCGCCCCCACCGTTGAAAGCAACCATCACTGCCACCCCCTCTTCCCCTTCCCGGGGATATAATAGCCGCTGCAGCATGTTCAACCCCCTCCCCTGTTCATCCCAACCACTGACGAGTTCCAAAGACAGGGTGGAGCTAAGCATGGGGAGAGGCAGTGACTGTGGTGACCCATTATATACAGAGTCTGTTAGTGTGTGTGTGTGTATGTATGTTTGTGTGTAATATATATATATATATATATATATATATATATATCCATTCCCGGAATTACAGACGAGGCGGTAGTCCATCGGTCTTATATGAAAACATAAAAGTGATTTATTGCTGCATAGGGCACCGTTTCAAGGCTGTGCAGCCTTTTCGTCAGGGCGTGATATACCACGCCCTGACAAAAAGGCTGCACAGTCTTGAAACGGTGCCCTATGGAGCAATAAATCACTTTTATGTTTTCATATAAAACCGATGGACTACCGCCTCATCTGTAATTCCGGACATGGACACATGTATTAATTCCAGGAGGGCACATTGGCAGTCGTACTACTGAACCCAGGGTGCCAATCTACAAAGTATGTATATATATATATAGAGAGAGAGAGTCCTCCAGGAACAAACGGCACTCAGAGACAACGAATACGGTCAAAATGACGTTAATCCATAGGATTAGGGATTAACATCACTATGGAATAACATCACTTTGATCATATTTGTTGTCTCTGAATGCTGTTTGTTTCTGGAGGGCTATTGCACATAGATCTGGCACCGAAACAAGTTGTCCTATGTATGTAAGTGTCGGCTGCTGCTGGATGTACATATATATATATATATATATATATATATATATATTGTGCTTTAGTGATAGCATTACTGTGTTTAGACTTAAAAAATTGCAGCACTTCACCAGATCTAACACACACTATATATATATATATATATATATATATATAGTCGAACGTGTGGTGGCACTCAGAATAAAGACAACACAGGCAACGCTGATGCAGTCTGCATCAGCGTTGCCTGTGTTGTCTTTATTCTGAGTGCCACCACACGTTCGACTACATGCTCATCCAGAGAGGTTAGGCACCAGGACTCGTTGTTTCTTCCTAAGCGTGAGTGCCGGACATCTGTTCTATATCTATATATATATATATATATATGTGTGTGTTAGATCTGGTGAAGTGCTGCAATTTTTTAAATCTAAACACAGTAATGCTATCACTAAAGCACAATATATATATATATATATATATATATATATATATATATATATATACAGATATGTGGATGTCCTGATCTGGGTCTCCCTGAGGAGCACCCCTATGGTGACTTTTGACTGCTGTGAGTGCGGACATTACATATTGGTATATATATACACACATATCTATTTATATATGTATATATATACACACACACACACACACACACACACACACACACACACACAGTATATATCCACATATAAAACCCTTTTCTCCCATACTTAACTTACTTAACATGTACCAGTGAGGTCAGCAGGAGGAAAAGCCACACCAGAGAGCCAGGTCACTGTTACTGATGGGATTGGGAGCCAGGTGTATCGAGCCATTAGGTTCCTTGCAGTGCGATTTTCGGGTATGTGGAGAGGGGGCGGGGCCAAACGTGACAGTGGGCGGAGCTTAACTTGGGTGCCGTGGGTACCTTCTTTTGTTGAAGATTAAAAAAAAACATTTTCGTCTGTCAGGGATAGATTGGTGGAGAAGGTGGTGGTGGGGGGGGCGTTTGATAAGTCCCACAGGCTGCAGCTGCTGCAAGCACCGTGTGAAAGGACAGCAGACATGCTTTTTCTTTTTCTTTTTTGTTAAGTGGTTCAGCGGCGCCCTCCAGTGGCTGGCGCTCTAGGCAGCTGCCTAAAGCTGCCTAGTGGTAGCGCCGGCCCTGGCTGGTATGTTTATCACCTTGCATTTATCACTGGTTTATCACTTCCTTATGTCTTCTCCAGGTTAATACATCTGCCCCACAATGTTTACAATAGAGAAAAAAGAAACATAATATATAAATATAAATATTACAAGTGAATAGCAATAATAAGATTTTACTCACCGGTAAATCTATTTCTCGTAGTCCGTAGTGGATGCTGGGGACTCCGTAAGGACCATGGGGAATAGACGGGCTCCGCAGGAGACTGGGCACTCTAAGAAAGATTTAGTACTACTGGTGTGCACTGGCTCCTCCCTCTATGCCCCTCCTCCAGACCTCAGTTAAGGAAACTGTGCCCGGAAGAGCTGATATTACAAGGAAAGGATTTTGGAATCCAGGGTAAGACTCATACCAGCCACACCAATCACACCGTATAACTTGTGATAACATACCCAGTCAACAGTATGAACAACAACAGAGCATCAGACAAACCTGATGCAACCATAACATAACCCTTATGTAAGCAATAACTATATACAAGTATTGCAAAGGAAGTCCGCACTGGGACGGGCGCCCATCATCCACTACGGACTACGAGAAATAGATTTACCGGTGAGTAAAATCTTATTTTCTCTAACGTCCTAGTGGATGCTGGGGACTCCGTAAGGACCATGGGGATTATACCAAAGCTCCCAAATGGGCGGGAGAGTGCGGATGACTCTGCAGCACCGAATGAGCAAACACAAGGTCCTCCTCAGCCAGGGTATCAAACTTGTAGAACATTGCAAAAGTGTTTGAACCCGACCAAGTAGCTGCTCGGCAAAGTTGTAATGCCGAGACCTCTCGGGCTGCCGCCCAAGAAGAGCCCACCTTCCTTGTGGAATGGGCTTTTACTGATTTTGGAGGCGGCAAGCCAGCCGCAGAATGAGCCTGCTGAATCGTGTTACAGATCCAGCGAGCAATAGTTTGCTTTGAAGCAGGAGCACCCAGCTTGTTGGATGCATACAGGATAAACAGCGAGTCAGGTTTCCTGACTCCAGCCGATCTGGCTACATAAATCTTCAAAGCCCTGACTACATCTAGTAACTTGGAATCCTCCAAGTCACGAGTAGCCGCAGGCACCACAATAGGTTGGTTCACATGAAAAGATGACACGACCTTTGGCAGAAATTGCGGACGAGTCCGTAATTCTGCCCTGTCCATATGGAAAACCAGAAAGGGGCTTTTACATGACAAAGCCGCCAATTTTTGACCACTTTCCACGTGAGATATTTTAACTCCACGGTCTTAAGCGGCTCAAACCAGTGAGATTTCAGGAAACTCAACACCACGTTAAGATCCCAAGGTGCCACTGGTGGCACAAAAAAGGGGCTGAATATGCAGCACTCCCTTTACAAACGTCTGAACTTCAGGTAGAGAAGCTAGTTCTTGTATGAAGAAAATGGATCGGGCCGAAATCTGGACCTTAATGGACCCCAATTCTAGGCCCAAAGTCACTCCCGACTGTAGGAAGTGAAGGAAACGGCCCAGCTGGACTTCCTCTGTAGAGGCATTCCTGGCCTCACACCCAGCAACATATTTTCGCCGTATACGGTGATAATGTTTAGCCGTCACGTCCTTCCTAGCCTTTATCAGCGTAGGAATAACCTCATCCGGAATCCCTCTTTTCTACTAGGCTCCGGCGTCCAACCGCCATGCCGTCAAACGCAGCTGCGGTAAGTCTTGGAACATACAAGGTCCCTGCTGCAACAGATCCTGCCCTAGAGGCAGAGGCCATGGGTCCTCTGTGAGCATTTCTTGCAGCTCTGGATACCAAGTCCTTCTTGGCCAATCCGGAACAATGAGTATTGTTCTCACTCCTCTTTTCCTTATGATTCTCAGCACCTTGGGTAAGAGAGGAAAAGGAGGAAACACATAAACCGACTGGAACATCCACGGTGTCACCAGTGCGTCTACAGCTATCGCCTGAGAGTCTCTTAACCTGGCGCAATACCTCTGTAGCTTTTTGTTGAGGCGGGATGCCATCATGTCCACCTGTGGCAGTTCCCACCGACCTACAAGCTGCGCGAAGACTTCTTGATGAAGTCCCCACTCTCCCGGGTGGAGGTCGTGCCTGCTGAGGGAGTCTGCTTCCCAGTTATCCACTCCCGGAATGAACACTGCTGACAGTGCGCTTACGTGATTCTCCGCCCAGCGAAGAATTCTGGTGGCTTCTACCATCGCCACCCTGCTCCTTGTGCCGCCTAGGCGGTTTACATGAGCCACTGCGGTGATATTGTCTGACTGAATCAAAACCGGTTGGTCGCGAAGCAGGGTCTCCGCTTGACTTAGGGCGTTGTTTATGGCCCTTAGTTCCAGGATATTGATGTAAAGACAAGTTTCCTGCCTTGACCACAGCCCTTGGAAATTTCTTCCCTGTGTGACTGCCCCCCACCCTCGGAGGCTTGCATCCGTGGTCACCAGGACCCAGTCCTGAATGCCGAATCTGCGACCTTCGAGAAGGTGAGCACTCTGCAGCAACCACAGGAGAGACACCCTGGCTCTGGGGGATAGGGTGATTAACCGATGCATCTGAAGATGTGATCCGGACCACTTGTCCAGTAAGTCCCATTGGAAGGTCCTCGTATGGAACCTGCCGAAGGGAATGGCCTCGTATGATGCCACCCTCCTTCCCAGGACCCGAGTGCAGTGATGCACTGACACCTGTTTTGGTTTTAATAGATTCCTGCCCAGTGTCACGAGCTTCTGAGCTCTCTCTATCGGGAGATAAACCCTTTTCTGGACTGTGTCTAGGATCATGCCTAGGAGAGGCAGATGAGCTGTAAGAACCAACTGCGACTTTTGAATATATAGAATCCAGCCGTGTTGCCGTTACACTTCCAGAGAAAGTGATACGCTGTTCAGCAACTGCTCTCTTGATCTCGCGTTTATGAGGAGATCATCCAAGTACGTGATAATAGTGACACCTTGCTTCCGCAGGAGCACCATCATTTCCGCCATTACCTTGGTGCATATTCTCAAGGCCGTGGAGAGACCAAACGGCAACGTCTGAAATTGGTAAAGACAATCCCGTACCACAATTCTGAGGTACGCCTGATGAGGTGGATAAATGGGGACATGAAGGTATGCATCCTTTATGTCCCGAGTCACCATAAAATCTCCCCCTTTCAGGCTTGCAATAACCGCTCTTAGCGATTCCATCTTGAACTTGAACCTTTTCAGGTATATGTTCGGGGATTTTAAATTCAATATGGGTCTGACCGAACCGTCTGGTTTCGGGACTACAACATGGTCGAATAATAACCCCCTCCTTGTTGAAGGAGGGGAACCTTGACCACCACCTGTTGAAGATACAATTTGTGAATTGCAGTTAACACTGTTTCCCTCTCGTGGGGGGAAGCCGGCAGGGCCGTCGGTGAGGGGGCATCTTCTCAAAGTCCAGCTTGTATCCCTGAGACACAATATCTATTGCCCAGGGATCTAACAGGGAGTGAACCCACTTGTGGCTGAACTTACGAAGGCGTGCCCCCACCGGGCCTAGCTCCGCTGTGGAGCCCCAGCGACATGCGGTGGATCTTTGTAGAGGCCGGGGAGGACTTCTGTTCTTGGGAACTAGCTGTGTTGTGCAGCTTCTTTCCTCTGCCCCCGCCTCTGGCAAGAAAGGATGCACCTCGGACTTTCTTGTTTCTTTATTCGAAATGCATTTGATAATGTCGTGCTTTCCTAGGCTGTGCAGGAATATAAGGCAAAATATCAGAATTACCAGCTATAGCTGTGGAGACCAGGTCCGAGAACCCTTCTCCACACAATCCTCAGCCTTCCATATGCCTCTTAAGTTGGCATCATCTGTCCATTGCACATTCTACAGGACACGTCAAGCAGAAATCGACATAGGACCCAGTATACTCATGTCTCTTTGGGCATGTTTTATATATATATATATATATATATATATATATACCTATCTCTTAAGACAGCATCTTTAATATATATATATATATATATATATATATATATATATATATATATCTCTATATATCTCTATATATACATATATATATATTTATATCTATATGCATACTAGGGTCTCAATCTCTGCTGATAAGGTACCTGTCCACGCTGCCACAGCGCTATAAACCCATGCCGACACAATCGCCGGTCTGAGTAGTGTACTAGAATGTGCACGCTATCTGCAGGATCCCTGAGAATAGCTAGTGCTACCTTCTGTGCAAATGTGACACCCTAGGGGAAGATTCCCAGCACATCCTGGCCCTAGTGGGGAAAGGATACTGCCTGAGAATTTTTTGTGGGAAGCTGCAGTCTCTTGTCTGGAGATTCCCGCTCTTTTTCCTCATGAGAGGAGGGAAATTTACCTCAGCTTTCTTCCCCTTAACATGTGTACCCTTGTGTCAGGGACAAATGAGTCATCAGTGATATGCAAATCATCTTTTATTACAATAATCATATATTGAATACCTTTCAGCCATTTTGGCTGTAACTTTGCATTATCGTAGTCAACACTGGAGTCAAACTCCGTGTCGATATCCGTGTTTATTATTTTGGATAGTGAGCATTGTGAGACTCTGAAGGTCTCTGTGACATAGGGACAGACATGGGTAGATTTCCTGTCTGTTCTCTAATCTTTTGTGCAATAAATTCACCTCAGCACTTACACATATCCAAACAGGTGTCGGCGTTGTCGACGGAGACACCCTCTCACACACATATCTGCTCTATCTCCTCCTTAGGGGAGCCTTTTACCTCAGACATGTCGACACACACGTACCGACACACCACACACACAGGGGATGCTCTATTTGAAGACAGTTCCCCCACAAGGCACTTTGGAGAGACAGAGAGAGAGTATGCCAGCACACACCCCAGCGCTATATGACCCAGGAATCACACAGTAACTTAGTGTTAACCCAGTAGCTGCTGTATATATTGTTTTTACGCCAAATTTATGTGCCCCCCCTCTCTTTTTCACCCTCTCTATCGTGCTTCTGCAGGGGAGAGCCTGGGGAGCTTCCTCTCAGCGGAGCTGTGGAGAGAAAATGGCGCTGGTGAGTGCTGAGGAAGAAGGCTCCGCCCCCTCAGCGGCAGGCTTCTCCCGCAATTTTGTGTAAAATTAATGGCGGGGGCTCATGCATATAACAGTGTCCAACTGTATATATGCTGCTTTTTGCCAGGAGGTAATCAATTGCTGCCCAGGGCGCCCCCCCCTGCGCCCTGCACCCTACAGTGACCGGAGTGTGTGGGTTAGTGTGGGCGCAATGGCGCACAGCTGCAGTGCTGTGCGCTACCTCATATGAAGACAGGAGTCTTCTGCCGCCGATTTTGACGTCTTCTTGCTTCAACCCGCCGGCTTCTGACTTCTGGCTCTGCGAGGGGGACGGCGGCGCGGCTTTGGGAACGGACGACAAGGTCAGGTCCTGTGTTCGATCCCTCTGGAGCTAATGGTGTCCAGTAGCCTAAGAAGCGCAACCTAGCCGCAGTTAGTAGGTTTGCTTCTTTCCCCTCAGTCCCACGTAGCAGAGAGTCTGTTGCCAGCAGAAGCTCTCTGAAAATAAAAAACCTAACTAAAATACTTTCTTATTAGCAAGCTCAGGAGAGCTCACTAAAGTGCACCCAGCTCTGTCCGGGCACAGATTCTAACTGGGGTCTGCAGGAGGGGCATAGAGGGAGGAGCCAGTGCACACCAGTAGTACTAAATCTTTCTTAGAGTGCCCAGTCTACTGCGGAGCCCGTCTATTCCCCATGGTCCTTACGGAGTCCCCAGCATCCACTAGGACGTTAGAGAAATATAGATAACATTCCTTAGTATAAAATCTACCATAATATGCTATACTGTATATATAGATATCATCACTGCATGATAAATAGCAGATATAATAAACCTATATGGCAAAGTAACCAATTGTAATGGCCCATAAAACAACTATATTATACTGCAGATATATACTATACTTAATTTAAGTATAGTCAAGCCAAAAAAAGAAAAGAGTTTCAGGTTATACTTTCGTCATCTAATGGTGACACAATATTGAGTCTGGAGATCCACGATGCCTCTTTTTTCGGCATTATTGCCTGTCGACCTCCCCCCCCCCCATCCCCACCGCGAACAGCTGAGGGGACATGGTCAATAATTTTGCAATACAATGACACGAGGGAATGGCCACTTTATCTAAAGTGAGCGGTCACCTTTTTTAATTTTTAATGGTAAATAGACATTCATCGTATGATTCAAGGTTTGAGACTAAAGGAATTTTTGCAGTATCAAACACCTGCTTTAACAATCTATTTGCAAAGGCACACTCAAGGCCGGTGCAACGTATCTCGACACCCTAGGCAAAACTTCAGCCTAACCCCCCCCCCCCCTCCACAAAAAAAAAAAAACATTTGCCCTCCTTGGTGTCTGAATGCCTGTGTCTCTCACCTTTACTTACTGCTCGCATTTTGCCTGCTACCCATTCGGCTCCTTCTTCCCTCTCAACCCCTGCCCCTACCCCCATATTCCCTGCACCTTTCATTGCTTGTTTCACTTCCTGCCTGCATCCTTGCCCCACTGCCTACCTGATTCCTTCTCTCAGCCCCACACCTCTCACTAGCTTTCTTTTCTTTAACCTCTAGCCCCTCTCCCCAATGCGATTTCTCATCCAATGCAGCTCCTTTCCCAACATAGACATCTCAAATCAGGAGCAGATATGGTGGCAATTTAAACTTAGCACAGTCACTCACACAGGAGTCACCCACTGTCGCATACATTCACACACAGCAGTCACCCAATGTCACCCACACACAGCAGTCACCCAATGTCACCCACACACAGCAGTCACCCAATGTCACCCACACACAGCAGTCACACAATGTCACCCACACACAGCAGTCATTCACTGGCACCCATATACAGCATTCACCCAATGTAACCCACAATGTCACCCACACACAAACAATGCACCCAGTAGTGCTCACCTAATGCCACCTTGCACTGTGCAGCTGGTTGGGAGGAGCCCGGAGGCATCTGTCATCCGCAGCCGCTATGTGTCTAGCCAGATAACTGGAAAAGTGTGGTACAGTAGGTGCAGCTGGTGTGACAGCTGTTCAGCGGCTCAGGGCAGCTCAGCTCCGCTCAATGTCAGGATCAGCCACACAGCAGCAACAGGAAGGGCGCATGGTCATTGAGAATGTCCCGGGTCCTCCTAATGCTGTTGTGTTTTTGGTGCAAAGGGGAGGTCTTGACCCTCCTCAGCCTGGCCCTGGTAGCCCTGGATGGTAACAAGATGCAGGAGGTGGGGAGGCAGCGGGTAACATTTGGGAGCACAATCGCGGGAGGGGGGGTGGTGGTAATGATGCGGAGAGGAGCAAGTAACATTCGGGAGCATAATTGCGCGGGGGGGGGGGAGATCGCGGTGAGCGAAAAAACTTGTGGGTTCCAGGGACCCGTTACTTAAGAAAAAATGGGGTCCTATTCCACTGTTTCTGGGTCCCATCACACATTATAGGGGGAGAGGCAGGAGGAAGTTGGTTAGAGCTGGAGGTAGAGGGGCTAAGGACAGACAGTGCTGGGGTGGGAGTGGGTAAGGGCAGACAACAGTTGGGGCATAACTAGGGGTAGGGAAGGGGGTAAGTGTAGACAGCAGTTGGGATTGTGCTGAGAGGGCAGGAAGGGGCTAAAGGCAGGCAGTGCTGAGGGTAGTGAGTGGCTAAGGGTAGATAGTTGGGATAGTACTGGGGTGTAAGGAGGGGGTTAGGGGCAGGCAGTACTAGGAGTAAGGGGGGGCAAGGGTGGGTAGCAGCTGGGGCAGTACTTGGGGGTAAGGAAGAGGAAAGGGTAGGTAGCCATACTTTAACAGCACAAAGCTGTACAAATGAGGGGCAGCCTACATAGTGACGTGACGGGGAATGAATGTTATGTGTAACACCATCATAGCACTTAGTGGGTAACAGACAACTTAGATTGTCCTAACGCACTCCACTGACCACCAGACCAGCGCCGCCGACACCCGCCGCAAGCACAGTATGCAGCACATTAACAAGAGGCAGCAGGGATCCCGGCACACTGTGCACAGAGTAAGCATGCAGCACTGAGCAGTGTGAGCACACACAGCAGCACACCCTGATCCTGTCCCCAATCACTTCCTGTTCCTGTCCCCAATCACTCCCTGCTCCTGTCCCCAACCACTCCCTGATCCTGTCCCCAATCACTCCCTGATCCTGTTCCCAATCACTCCCTGATCCTGTCCCCAATCACTCCCTGCTCCTGTCCCCAATCACTCCCTGTCCCCAATCACTCCCTGTTCCTGAGTCCATGCGCTCTAATCTTATTTTTACCACATTTTAGTATTGGTACATTGCTCTGTGTGTGTGCAGCCTACACGTCACACAGTTCAAGCAGGGGTAGTTTAAGAGAGGAGAGGGTCCGTAAGCATGCTCTGTGTGGGCCCCTTCCTCTTTGGTAGCACAGTTTCTCTGACATGCGGGGGGATGCCCAGCGCAGGGCTAGTTCTCCCCGCATGTCAGGTTCCCCCTCGCACGGGTACAAAAGCATCGTATGGCGGCAATGCTTTTGCACCAGCCAAGTAGCTCCCTACCTGCGCAGCCTAGCGGCTAACCGGTGCATTGTGGGTCACAGTGGCTGCGTGTGACGTCACACAGTTGCCACGTCCCGCCCCTGCAACGGTACGGACACGCCGGCGTTGTCCAGACTGTGCCCCACCAACTGCATTCTAACGCTGTTGGTACGCCCCCTCCAGCTCTTCGACCGCATCTCCCTGTCAATCAGGCAGAGGCGATCGCACCAGTGAGATGTTTTCGAACCTCACTGGGGGCTTCAGGCTGCGATCGCTGTTGTAGCAGCGATCGTGTCTGAATTAGGCCCATTGCACCTACACCATCTCTATATACCGCACCTACACCATCTCTATATACCGCACCTGCACCTTCTCTATATACCGCACCTACACCTCTATATACTGCACCTACACCATCTCTATATACCGCACCTTCACCATCTCTATATACTGCTCCTACACCATCCCTATATACCGCACCTACACCATCCCTATATACCGCACCTACACCTTCTCTATATACCGCACCTACACCTTCTCTATATACCGCACCTACACCTTCTCTATATACCGCACCTACACCATCTCTATATACCGCACCTACACCATCCCTATATACCGCACCTATACCTTCTCTATATACCGCACCTACACCATCCCTATATACCGCACCTACACCATCTCTATACACCGCACGTACACCTTCTCTATATACCGCACCTACACCATCTCTATATACCGCACCTACACCTTCTCTATATACCGCACCTACACCATCCCTATATACCGCACCTATACCTTCTCTATATACCGCACCTACACCTTCTCTATATACCGCACCTACACCATCCCTATATACCGCACCTATACCTTCTCTATATACCGCACCTACACCTTCTCTATATACCGCACCTACACCATCCCTATATACTGCACCTACACCATCCCTATATACCGCACCTACACCTTCTCTATATACCGCACCTACACCTTCTCTATATACCGCACCTACACCATCCCTATATACCGCACCTACACCTTCTCTGCATGATGCTCCTGAAGAGAACTTTCTGTGTATTGTGATTGAACCTTTCTAAACCAATAGCAGAAACCAGAACTACATGGCTGAAGTTTCTCTGCAAATTGAGATTGTCCTGGGGGATAAGGAGTTAACAGTCAAAGATTCCCATGTAGGGGTGGGGGGGGGGGGGGCAGTGTAGCACATTCCAAGAAGCTGTGGCAGACACTACTGTGTATGTATTGCTTCAGTCAGTGACTGTTTCTGTACACGTGCAGCAGGGAGCAGTGACCGGTCAGCCGGAGCTGGAGACAGAGCGCTGTCTGGTGCTTCAGCCTGAATGTGTATGTCACAACAGAACAGACAGAGCCAGTGTGAGTTACCTTACATCGTTCTGCACTGCCATTTCCTCTGTGTGCTGTACTGGAACAGTATCGTAGGTAACCACTGTTGGAGGGTGATGTGAAGAATGTGGGCGCTGTTGTTCCTTAGTTCCGGGGGAGGAGGAAAGGGGGAGGAGGAAAGAGGGAGGAGGGAGGGCTGTACAAACTCCCCTGGGACGCGTGGCACTGATATTGGTTTATTTTAATGATTGCTGTCCCCCTCGCAGGCTGGCTCCTCCTCCACTTCTGCAGCAGGGCGAGGGGGACATCAATCATTAAAACAAACCAATATCCGTGCAGCGCGTCCCAGGGGACCCACCCACCCTAGCGCGTATTTGCGAACACTGGAGGTAACATTCGGGGGGGGGGAGGGGGGGCTGTGGGATGATGACCCACTCACGTTGAACTAATGTTGAACAATTGTCAGCAATTGGGCACCCACGATATCCCTGGCTGCTCCTCGTCTCTTAAAGAAGAGAAGGAGCTTGGCTGAGCTGAGCTGAGGCGAGGTGAGGCAGGGTGATAAAGATAGCGTTCTCTGATTCATTCAGTGTGCAGTGCCGCCCTCCAGTGGTCGCCGCCCATAGGCAGCTGCCTAAAGCTGCCTAGTGGTAGCGCCGGCCCTGGGCACACTGGTGGTTGCTTCTGCTTCTTGGCGTGCTGGACCTATTTGCACACATATATATATATACAGGTTGAGTATCCCATATCCAAATATTCCGAAATACGTAATATTCCGAAATACGGACTTTTTTGAGTGAGAGTGAGATAGTGAAACCTTTGTTTTTTGATGGCTCAATGTACATAAACTTTGTTTAATACACAAAGTTATTAAAAATATTGTATTAAATGACCTTCAGGCTGTGTGTATAAGGTGTATATGAAACATAAATGAATTGTGTGAATGTACACACACTTTGTTTAATGCACAAAATTACAAAAAATGTTGACTAAAATGATCTTCAGGCTGTGTGTATAAGGTGTATATGTAACATAAATGCATTCTGTGCTTAGATTTAGGTCCCATCGCCATGATATTTCATTATAGTATACAATTATTCCAAAATAGGGAAAAATCCGATATCCAAAATACCTCTGGTCCCAAGCATTTTGGATAAGGGATACTCAACCTGTATTATATATATAAGCGAGAGAGAGTTCATAGAGGCGCACCTCTACGAACTCTATACTTTAAATTTTTGTGAGAGTAGACAAATTAGCATTAAAATTTTAAACGCAAAGTAGAATTACATAGCATATTTGTGATGGCATAACAGATATCTATCTATACTTATAATAGAGTTGTAATGGTTGTGTCTGTACATAGAACTGTTTTTGCAGAAATATACTCCATAAGACGCACCTGACCATAAGACGCACCTAGTTTTTGGAGGAGGAAAACAGGAAAAAAAAAATGCTGAACCAAATAATATACCAGTACTGTATGGTAGTATATGGGTACCTTATTATGGCAAATATTACGCTGCCCAAAGCACTCTGAGGAAGAAGGAGGTGAGGGGGGGGGAGTCACTTTATTGTGGCAAATATTGTACTGTGTACACAAGGTTCCCCGCATCCAGCCTGTCAGTTTACGCCCGAAGCACACTACTCTGAGGAAGGACTCGGAGGAGGTGAGGGGAGGGAGCGGGGGAGTCACGTGATGCCGCCTCTCAGAAGACGGCAAAGCAGCAGCAGCAGGACTTTGGAGGAGGCGAGGGGAGGGAGCGGGGGAGTCACGTGATGCCGCCTCTCAGATGACGGCAAAGCAGCAGCAGCAGCAGTACTTTGGAGGAGGCGAGGGGAGGGAGCGGGGGAGTCACGTAATGCCGCCTCTCAGATGACGGCAAAGCAGCAGCAGCAGCAGACAGGACCCGCCGCTACCCGCACTCGTAACTGCTGCCTCTCCCACCCAGTGCGCTCCCACCCAGCGCATTGAGAGCGCTCCATAAGGTTATTACTCTGCTATTATTCGGACCAGAGACTGTTTATGAACTATGGAGACCAAAAAATTTTTTATCAGAATTTGCACAGGCTACTCAAGTCTAAATTAACTATATGTATATAAATATATACAATATATACATATCTGGCACCAGAGGCGTCACTAGGGTTGGTGTCACCCGGTGTGGTAACTCATGGTGTCACCCCCCTCGCACCTCCTCCCGTAGCACACCACACGGTTTCTTATCAGTGTGTGTGTGTGTATAATATATATATATATATACACACACACACATACATATACACACATACGGTGATCGAAGTGGGAATTTTGAAGTGGGGGTATGGAAAATTGAAAGGGGTAGTGTCCACTCGAGGGTGTACTGTGGCAGATGCCGAAAAAGGGGTGTGGCCAATCAGAAGGCAGGTGTCCTTAAGAGGCACTGGGTGAGAGGGAGGACACATGGTGGAGGAAGGGACTGAGGAGGCCGGGGGCATTAGGTGAGAGGGGGATGCAGGGTGGGAGAAAGACATAATGGATAGAGGATAGAGGGACAGAGGAAGGGGAAAGATGCTGGGTGGGAGAGGATGCAGAGAGGGAGGAGGACATACTGGGGATTGGGACGCTGGGTGGGAGAGGACGCAGAGTGGGAGGAGGACATACTGGGGATTGGGACGCTGGGTGGGAGAGGACGCAGGGTGGGAGGGGGACATGCTGAAGATTGGGACGCTGGGTGGGAGAGGGACATGCTGGGGATTGGGACGCTTGGTGGGAGAGGACGCAGAGTGGGAGGGGGACATACTGAAGATTGGGATGCTGGGTGGGAGAGGGACATACTGGGGATTGGTATGCTGGGTGGGAGAGGACACAGAGTGGGAGGGGGACATACTGAAGATTGGGATGCTGGGTGGGAGAGGGACATGCTGGGGATTGGGACGCTGGGTGGGAGAGGACGCAGAGCGGGAGGGGGCATACTGGGGATTGGGACGCTGTGTGGGAGAGGAAGCAGAGTGGGAGGGGGACATACTGGGGATTGGGACGCTGGATGGGAGAGGACGCAGGGTGGGAGGGGGACATACTGGGGATTGGGACGCTGTGTGGGAGAGGACGCAGAGTGGGAGGGGGACATACTGGGGATTGGGACGCTGGGTGGGAGAGGACGCAGAGTGGGAGGCGGACATACTGGGGATTGGGACGCTGGGTGGGAGAGGACGCAGGGTGGGAGGGGGACATACTGGGGATTGGGACGCTGGGTGGGAGAGGACGCAGAGTGGGAGGGGGGCATGCTGGGGATTGGGATGCTGGGTGGGAGAGGACGCAGAGTAGGAGGGGGACATACTGGGGATTGGGACGCTGGGTGGGAGAGGATGCAGAGTGGGAGAGGGACAGACTAGGGATTGGGACACTGGGTGGGAGAGGGACAGACTAGGGATTGGGACACTGGGTGGGAGAGGGACAGACTAGGGATTGGGACGCTGGGTGGGAGAGGACGCAGAGTGGGAGAGGGACAAACTAGGGATTGGGACACTGGGTGGGAGAGGGACAGACTAGGGATTGGGACACTGGGTGGGAGAGGGACAGACTAGGGATTGGGACACTGGGCGGGAGAGGGACAGACTAGGGATTGGGACACTGGGTGGGAGAGGGACAGACTAGGGATTGGGACGCTGGGTGGGAGAGGACGCAGAGTGGGAGACGGACAGACTAGGGATTGGGACACTGGGTGGGAGAGGGACAGACTAGGGATTGGGACACTGGGTGGGAGAGGGACAGACTAGGGATTGGGACACTGGGTGGGAGAGGGACAGACTAGAGATTGGGACACTGGGTGGGAGAGGGACAGACTAGGGATTGGGACACTGGGTGGGAGAGGGACAGACTAGGGATTGGGACACTGGGTGGGAGAGGGACAGACTAGGGATTGGGACACTGGGTGGGAGAGGGACAGACTAGGGATTGGGACGCTGGATGGGAGAGGACGCAGAGTGGGAGAGGGACAGACTAGGGATTGGGACACTGGGTGGGAGAGGGACAGACTAGGGATTGGGACGCTGGGTGGGAAGGATGCAGAGTGGAAGGGGGACATACTGGGGATTGGGACACTGGGTGGGAGAGGAACATACTGGAGATTGTCATTTAATTTTAAAGCCTACCAGCTCCAGCGGCGGCAGGTACAGGAACCAAGCGCCCGGCGGTGCTCCTTCAGCGGCAGGGACGAGATCCAGGCGCATCTCCTGTGCGCGCCTGGCGGTGCTTCGGCGGTGGCAGGCAGGGAGGAGAGCTGGGTACCCCGCTAGCTGCAAAGACGGGAGCCGGGCGCACCCCACGTGGGCACCATGCACTCGACTCCCATTCTCCCTCACAGAATGGTCTGCCCTGCGGTGCCGGCGTGCGTGATGACATCACGGGAGTGATGTCCTGCACCCGGCATCTATAGGTTGCGGCTGTACAGATCCGGCGGCGCAGCGGCGGTGAAAATAGTCAGGCCAAGGCAGGTGTCTGAATTACTAGCGGAAGTGAGTGTGGGTGTACGACTCTTTTTGGTGTCACCCAATTGAAGGGTGACACCTGGGTGCAGGCCGCACCCCCCGCACCCCCCTCATGATGCCACTGTATTGCACATCCTGAACATAAACAGTTATATATGTATAAAAGCAATGAGTATGGCGCCACATGCGAGTGTGAAACATCAATATAAATAGTCACTATTGACAACTAAAAACACTCCCTTCTTATTATAGGGTGTCAGCTAGACCCTAAATGTTCAGCATGGGTAAGGTGCTGTTTTCAATAGAGATAAAGGTAGAGGAATAGGGGTGTCAGTGACCAACGGTGTTTAAAATGATCTTAAACTATAGAAAACAGAAATTAACTCTATATATCAAACTGTGTATAAAACTCTGTGTAAGATATGAGGAGGATACTGATTTTGGTAAAAAGTTGAGCAATAGATTTATTCTTGGGATACACACGTTATAAAAAGTTTTTATACACAAAAACGCCATAAAAAATACACCGTAAAAGAGATAATTAAAAAAAGGATTAGAATAAAGGATTTTTAAGAAGCTAAGATGCACGAATGTTACAAATGAGAGAATCAAGCTTATCTTATTCTGGAAAGACAAAGAGGCAAAACCAACGCGTTTTGTCTATCTGACTTCATCAAGGGGTTACCCTCTCTCTCTCTCTCTCACACACACTAGTTAGTGCCACCTGACAGAATGCCACCAGTCAGATGGCGTGTGCAACTGCAGGGAAGGGAAACTTCCCACTGCTGCTTCTCTCAGAGGGACCGGAAGGTTCCTCTGCCTCTCTGTACCCACCCCCAATGTCTGCCGTGCTGCAGATCACTACTTATCAGTAAGCACAGCTTTACCCCTCACCTAGCAGACAATAGCATCCACTGGAGAAGTGTAAATTAAGCCATTCAAACACCCCCTTCCCCCATGTCGACGTTCCCGATGTTCCGATGGGGTCATACAATGTTCCAATTATTGAAAAAAAACTTTTTATTTTCTTTTACAAATATCATTTTTTTTGTTTTTTTTTTGTTAAAATAAAATCATTTTGTATAGGATTAAATACATGTTCTTCACCTAATTCACACAAAACAACAATTTCTCTCCATGTCACCTCTTGCTAAGCTTTGAAAAAATATCCCCCTAAAGTACCTTATGGAATGTGGTTTCTATATCTCGAGCAGGGTCGTAACTAGGTGTGTGCTAGGTGTGTGCTAGTGGTGCCTGGCACACAGCGCAGATGAGGGACTGTGGGGTCTGGCCCACGTCCCTCCGACATCACTGCCCGGCACTCAGCTGCATTGCTCAGCTACCTCTCACATAGGTAGCCAGGCAGCACTGCAGTTCCCTCTCCCCTCCATCCCCATGTGCTGGGAGCGATGACATCTCTCGTAGCCCACCCCCAGCCCTCCCACAATGCCCTGTGCTGTGGTGGGCGCAGCGTAGGGCAGGAAGAGGAGAGGCATGCTGGCTTGTCACAGGTGAGTATAACTCACTCTCTCTTTCCCCTGTGCCTGCCATAATGTGTAAAAAGGGGACTGCCTGCCATAATGTGTAAAAAAGGGGGACTCTGTTGCTGTAATGTGTAAAAAGGGAGACTCTTGCTGTAATAAGTAAAAAGGGGAACTCTTCTGCTGTAATGTGTTAAAAGGGGGACTCTACTGCTGTAATGTGTAAAAAAGGGGGACTCTGCTGCTGTAATGTGTAAAAATGGGACTCTGCCTGCTTAATGTGTAAAACGGGGGACTCTGCTGCAGTAATGTGTAAAAAAGGGGGACTCTGCTGCAGTAATGTGTAAAAAGGGGGACTCTGCCTGCTTAATATGTAAAAAGGGGTCTCTATCTAATGTGTAAAAAAGGGGGGCTCTGTTGTTGTAATGTGTAAAAAGGGGGACTCTGCTGCTGTAATGTGTAAAAAAGGGGGGCTCTGCTGCTGTAATGTAAAAAAAAAAGGGGGACTATGTGTGTAAAAAGGGGGACTCTGCTGCAGTAATGTGTAAAAAAAGGGGGACTCTGCCTGCCTAATGTGTAAAAAGGGGGACTCTGACTGCCTAATGTGTAAAAAAGGGGGTCTCTCTTGCTGTAATGTGTAAAAAATTTGACTTTGTTGCTGTAATGTGTAAAAGGGGACTATGGCTGCTTAATATGTAAAAAGAGGGACTCTTATGTGTAAAAAAGGGGAGCTCTGTTGCTGTAATGTGTAAAAAAGGGGGACTCTGTTGCTGTAATGTGTAAAAAAGGGGGGCTCTGTTGCTGTAATGTGTAAAAAAGGGTGACTGCTGCTGTAATGTGTAAAAAAAGGGGGTCTCTCTTGCTGTAATGTGTAAAAAAGGGGGACTCTGCTGCTGTAATGTGTAAAAAAAAGGGGGGCTCTGTTGCAGTAATGTGTAAAAAGGGGGGCTCTGCTGCTGTAATGTATGTAAACGGGGACTATGCTGCCTGACTAATGTGTAAAAAAGGGGAATCTGCTTGCCTTATGTGTAAAAAGGGGGGCTCTACTGCCATAATATGTAGAAAAGGGGGACTCTGCCTGCCGTAATGTGTAAAAAGGGGGACTCTGCCTGCTGTAATGTGTAAAAAAGAGTACTCTGCCTGCCGTAATGTGTAAAAAGGGGGACTCTGCTGCCGTAATGTGTAAAAAAAAGAGGACTCTGTCTGGGGTAATGTGTAAAAATGGGGACTCTGCTGCTGTAATGTGTAAAAGGGAGCTCTACCTGCCTAATGTGTAAAAAGGGGATTCTAACTGCCTAATGTGTAAAAAGGGACTTTACCTGCCATACTGTGTACAAGGGGGCTCTACCTGCCATACTGTGCAAAAGAAGGCTCTACCTGCCGTCCTGTGTAAAAGGGGACTCTAACTGCCGTAATGTGTAAAAGGGAGCTCTGCCTGATGGAATGTGTAATAAGGAGCTCTGTGGCCATGCCCCTTCCCCATGAAGCCACGCCCCTATATATTTTTGGCGCACACTGGCTTTGTTTTGCATATGGGGCAGGCGCCGATGCTGCTTCTTGCAGTAAAATGTCTAGTTACGGCACTGATCTCGGGGAATAATTCTCTGCTATAAATAAATTTAATATTACACACCTATCAGGTATAGTAAATGTTTTATATATTGTGTAAATTAAATTTAGGGGTCACCAGTTGATTATTTCCAATTTTTGGAGATACATCAGAGAAGAGCCGTAACTATGTGTGAGCGGAGGGGGCACCGCACACAGCGCAGGTGTCCTGTGAGTGGAACCGGCTGTAGTTCCTGCTGCAATGCATTGTACAGTGAAGCTGCTATTATACTGTACTACAGTATAATAGCAGCTTCATGAACTCTATCTGAGCTCTGGCGCCTCTCACCCTCTGGTAGAGGACCCACTTCTGCTCCCAGCCTGCTGTTACAGAGATATACGTGCTAGAAGCCCCAGTGTGTGCGCTATCCATCTGACTTCGGAGTCCTGACCCACTGGTATAGTGCACGCCGCCGACGCCATCCTGTGCTCTCCGCCAGCTATATCCTGCACTCTGCGCCACTCATCCTTGCACCACAAATGCCGCAGAAGCCGGCAGCGGGACCCGCTCCGCTTCCACCACACAGGCCACGCAAGCTTTGACTTTGAGCACCAAGCTGCAGGTTAGTCACACACTGAAATGGGGGTTATTTTAGATTGCAGGTTTTTTCTGTGGTGCTCTCCCTCTAAGTCCCTCTCTTTCCCCCACCCCCGTCTCTCACCTCACTCTCTACCACCAGTATTTCACCCACTCCCCCATGTCTCACTTTATCCACATGTCTCTTGCTCTCCCCCACATCTCATTCTCGCTCTGCCCAACATCTCGTCATTTACTCCCCCCGCGTCTCATATCTCTCGCTCTCCCCCGCATCTAGTCTCTCTCGTTCTCCCCTGCATCTTGTCTCCCTCGATCTTCCCTGCATCTCATCTGTCTCGCTCTCCCCCACGTCTCGTTTCTCTCGCTCTCTCCCCGTGTCTCGTCTCTCTTGCTCTCACCCACACGTCTCTTCTCTCGCTCTCCCCCACGTCTTGTCTCTTGCTCTCCCATGTCTCATCTCTCGCTGTCTTCCCTACACATCTCTTTCTTTTCCATGTCTCTGTCTAACCCACATCTCACCCCCACCCCTGTCTCTCTCCCCATCTCGCTCTCCCCCCTCAACA
The DNA here is from genome assembly GCF_028390025.1 of Pseudophryne corroboree. Lineage (NCBI taxonomy): Eukaryota > Metazoa > Chordata > Amphibia > Anura > Myobatrachidae > Pseudophryne > Pseudophryne corroboree. The sequence goes on along the minus strand of NC_086446.1, from coordinate 423,631,835 downwards.
TCTTGCCCACTCCTCAATGTTTCACTCTACCCAATTTCTCACGTCTCTTGCTCTCTCCCACATCTTATCTCTCACTCTCCACCACGTCTCATCTCTCACTCTTCCCCATGTCTCTCGCTTTCTCCCCTACACATTTTCTCCTCCATGTCTCTGTCTTATCCACATCTCTCTCTCCCAAGTGTCTCTCTGACTTTGTCCCCAACCCACCATCCCTCTTCCGTAGCAAACACTCCTCCAGGGAGGCTCACTCTCTGCTCAGAGCATGTATCTTAACCTGGGTATACACCTGGTGGACCTATCTAACAATTGGTAAGTGCATACACACTTACCAATCGTCTGCCCGATGTGTTGTGTCTAATGTCACAACTGGGTGGGCATTTAAATGTGCCCTCCCAATTGATATGTCAGTCACCATCGGTCCCTGCAGCAAGTCCGTACACACAGCCAGATACACCGATATATCTGTGGATATAGTGGGCATTGGCTGTGCTGCAGGGCCGATGCTATATGTCTGTGAACAACGTCATTCACAGACATATTAGCGGTACACAACTGCCGACGGGCTTGCAATATACGTATCAGCCGTAAAGTGTGTGCCCAGCTTTAGACTTGCCCACTTGACTTTTTGACCATGCCCCATTCCCATGAAGCAACTCCCCTACATTTTTGGCGCGCACCTAAGGCGCGGACTGGCCCTGTTTTATATATATGGGGGGGGGGGGCGCCGATGCTGTTTCTTGCACACAGCGCTAAAATGTCTAGTTACAGCACTGCATTAGAGCATGGACAGGTAAGCATTTCAATACAAATTTCTGATAATTATGAATGCTGCTCAATATTTCTTTGACAACATGTCAGCCAATTGTTATCAGGTACTTATGGAATTAAAAAATATATGTATGGATTGTGGGAGATAGTTTTGATGATAATTTCTGAAATTCATTATTATCACTACTTTAATTAGCACTACTATGCAGCTGTTGTGAACATATTTCCTTTTCTTGCTGTATGAATCAGTGATGAGATTGTGCAACGTGCAAGCACTGACTACTTTTCAAATGCATCAATAATATGTCTATTTTTTGCTTCTACCATTTAATAAGTACAAAACAATTGATGTCACAATAAAGTGCCTGTGAATATCAAAACTTACATAGGTTTTCAGCTAATAACAAGTAAGTTTAACAAATTTACGGTTGGAGATCACAATTAACTGACTGTTTGTAAACTTTGGCTGTTATTTGTCCTATTAACCAATACAGAAAGCAATTGTGATTGGCTATACTCACTGTGTAGATGTAAAAGGTGGAAAAAGGGGGGGACCTGGATTGCACACCCTATTACTAAAGATATCAAGAGGTGCTATCATGCTGAGGCTTCTAATACTATGCTGGGGGAAGAGAGATGCAGATGCACACTCTTAGCACTAAGAACTAGTGATGAGCGCCTGAAATTTTTCGGGTTTTGTGTTTTGGTTTTGGGTTCAGTTCCGCGGCCGTGTTTTGGGTTCGACCGCGTTTTGGCAAAACCTCACCGAATTTTTTTTGTCGGATTCGGGTGTGTTTTGGATTCGGGTGTTTTTTTCAAAAAACCCTAAAAAACAGCTTAAATCATAGAATTTGGGGGTCATTTTGATCCCATATTATTATTAACCTCAAAAACCATAATTTCCACTCATTTTCAGTCTATTCTGAATACCTCACACCTCACAATATTATTTTTAGTCCTAAAATTTGCACCGAGGTCGCTGGATGACTAAGCTAAGCGACCCTAGTGGCCGACAAAAACACCTGGCCCATCTAGGAGTGGCACTGCAGTGTCACGCAGGATGTCCCTTCCAAAAAACCCTCCCCAAACAGCACATGACGCAAAGAAAAAAAGAGGCGCAATGAGGTAGCTGTGTGAGTAAGATTAGCGACCCTAGTGGCCGACACAAACACCGGGCCCATTTAGGAGTGGCACTGGAGTGTCACGCAGGATGTCCCTTCCAAAAAACCCTCCCCAAACAGCACATGACGCAAAGAAAAAAAGAGGCGCAATGAGGTAGCTGTGTGAGTAAGATTAGCGACCCTAGTGGCCGACACAAACACCGGGCCCATCTAGGAGTGGCACTGCAGTGTCACGCAGGATGGCCCTTCCAAAAAACCCTCCCCAAACAGCACATGACGCAAAGAAAAAAAGAGGCGCAATGAGGTAGCTGACTGTGTGAGTAAGATAAGCGACCCTAGTGGCCGACACAAACACCGGGCCCATTTAGGAGTGGCACTGCAGTGTCACGCAGGATGTCCCTTCCAAAAAACCCTCCCCAAACAGCACATGACGCAAAGAAAAATAAAAGAAAAAAGAGGTGCAAGATGGAATTGTCCTTGGGCCCTCCCACCCACCCTTATGTTGTATAAACAAAACAGGACATGCACACTTTAACCAACCCATCATTTCAGTGACAGGGTCTGCCACACGACTGTGACTGATATGACGGGTTGGTTTGGACCCCCCCCAAAAAAGAAGCAATTAATCTCTCCTTGCACAAACTGGCTCTACAGAGGCAAGATGTCCACCTCATCATCATCCTCCGATATATCACCGTGTACATCCCCCTCCTCACAGATTATCAATTCGTCCCCACTGGAATCCACCATCTCAGCTCCCTGTGTACTTTGTGGAGGCAATTGCTGCTGGTCAATGTCTCCGCGGAGGAATTGATTATAATTCATTTTAATGAACATCATCTTCTCCACATTTTCTGGATGTAACCTCGTACGCCGATTGCTGACAAGGTGAGCGGCGGCACTAAACACTCTTTCGGAGTACACACTTGTGGGAGGGCAACTTAGGTAGAATAAAGCCAGTTTGTGCAAGGGCCTCCAAATTGCCTCTTTTTCCTGCCAGTATAAGTATGGACTGTGTGACGTGCCTACTTGGATGCGGTCACTCATATAATCCTCCACCATTCTTTCAATGGTGAGAGAATCATATGCAGTGACAGTAGACGACATGTCCGTAATCGTTGTCAGGTCCTTCAGTCCGGACCAGATGTCAGCATCAGCAGTCGCTCCAGACTGCCCTGCATCACCGCCAGCGGGTGGGCTCGGAATTCTGAGCCTTTTCCTCGCACCCCCAGTTGCGGGAGAATGTGAAGGAGGAGATGTTGACAGGTCGCGTTCCGCTTGACTTGACAATTTTCTCACCAGCAGGTCTTTCAACCCCAGCAGACTTGTGTCTGCCGGAAAGAGAGATCCAAGGTAGGCTTTAAATCTAGGATCGAGCATGGTGGCCAAAATGTAGTGCTCTGATTTCAACAGATTGACCACCCGTGAATCCTTGTTAAGCGAATTAAGGGCTCCATCCACAAGTCCCACATGCCTAGCGGAATCGCTCCGTGTTAGCTCCTCCTTCAATGTCTCCAGCTTCTTCTGAAAAAGCCTGATGAGGGGAATGACCTGACTCAGGCTGGCAGTGTCTGAACTGACTTCACGTGTGGCAAGTTCAAAGGGCAGCAGAACCTTGCACAACGTTGAAATCATTCTCCACTGCGCTTGAGACAGGTGCATTCCACCTCCTATATCGTGCTCAATTGTATAGGCTTGAATGGCCTTTTGCTGCTCCTCCAACCTCTGAAGCATATAGAGGGTTGAATTCCACCTCGTTACCACTTCTTGCTTCAGATGATGGCAGGGCAGGTTCAGTAGTTTTTGGTGGTGCTCCAGTCTTCTGTACGTGGTGCCTGTACGCCGAAAGTGTCCCGCAATTCTTCTGGCCACCGACAGCATCTCTTGCACGCCCCTGTCGTTTTTTAAATAATTCTGCACCACCAAATTCAAGGTATGTGCAAAACATGGGACGTGCTGGAATTTGCCCATATTTAATGCACACACAATATTGCTGGCGTTGTCCGATGCCACAAATCCACAGGAGAGTCCAATTGGGGTAAGCCATTCCGCGATGATCTTCCTCAGTTGCCGTAAGAGGTTTTCAGCTGTGTGCGTATTCTGGAAAGCGGTGATACAAAGCGTAGCCTGCCTAGGAAAGAGTTGGCGTTTGCGAGATGCTGCTACTGGTGCCGCCGCTGCTGTTCTTGCGGCGGGAGTCCATACATCTACCCAGTGGGCTGTCACAGTCATATAGTCCTGACCCTGCCCTGCTCCACTTGTCCACATGTCCGTGGTTAAGTGGACATTGGGTACAGCTGCATTTTTTAGGACACTGGTGACTCTTTTTCTGAGGTCTGTGTACATTTTCGGTATCGCCTGCCTAGAGAAATGGAACCTAGATGGTATTTGGTACCGGGGACACAGTACCTCCAACAAGTCTCTAGTTGGCTCTGCAGTAATGATGGATACCGGAACCACGTTTCTCACCACCCAGGATGCCAAGGCCTCAGTTATCCGCTTTGCAGTAGGATGACTGCTGTGATATTTCATCTTCCTCGCAAAGGACTGTTGGACAGTCAATTGCTTGGTGGAAGTAGTAAAAGTGGTCTTACGACTTCCCCTCTGGGATGACCATCGACTCCCAGCAGCAACAACAGCAGCGCCAGCAGCAGTAGGCGTTACACGCAAGGATGCATCGGAGGAATCCCAGGCAGGAGAGGAATCATCAGAATTGCCAGTGACATGGCCTGCAGGACTATTGGCATTCCTGGGGAAGGAGGAAATTGACACTGAGGGAGTTGGTGGGGTGGTTTGCGTGAGCTTGGTTACAAGAGGAAGGGATTTACTGGTCAGTGGACTGCTTCCGCTGTCACCCAAAGTTTTTGAACTTGTCACTGACTTATTATGAATGCGCTGCAGGTGACGTATAAGGGAGGATGTTCCGAGGTGGTTAACGTCCTTACCCCTACTTATTACAGCTTGACAAAGGGAACACACGGCTTGACACCTGTTGTCCACATTTCTGTTGAAATACCTCCACACCGAAGAGCTGATTTTTTTGGTATTTTCACCAGGCATGTCAACGGCCATATTCCTCCCACGGACAACAGGTGTCTCCCCGGGTGCCTGACTTAAACAAACCACCTCACCATCAGAATCCTCCTGGTCAATTTCCTCCCCAGCGCCAGCAACACCCATATCCTCCTCATCCTGGTGTACTTCAACACTGACATCTTCAATCTGACTATCAGGAACTGGACTGCGGGTGCTCCTTCCAGCACTTGCAGGGGGCGTGCAAATGGTGGAAGGCGCATGCTCTTCACGTCCAGTGTTGGGAAGGTCAGGCATCGCAACCGACACAATTGGACTCTCCTTGTGGATTTGGGATTTCGAAGAACGCACAGTTCTTTGCGGTGCTACTGCTTTTGCCAGCTTGAGTCTTTTCATTTTTCTAGCGAGAGGCTGAGTGCCTCCATCCTCATGTGAAGCTGAACCACTAGCCATGAACATAGGCCAGGGCCTCAGCCGTTCCTTGCCACTCCGTGTGGTAAATGGCATATTGGCAAGTTTACGCTTCTCCTCCGACAATTTTATTTTAGGTTTTGGAGTCCTTTTTTTACTGATATTTGGTGTTTTGGATTTGACATGCTCTGTACTATGACATTGGGCATCGGCCTTGGCAGACGACGTTGCTGGCATTTCATCGTCTCGGCCATGACTAGTGGCAGCAGCTTCAGCACGAGGTGGAAGTGGATCTTGATCTTTCCCTAATTTTGGAACCTCAACATTTTTGTTCTCCATATTTTAATAGGCACAACTAAAAGGCACCTCAGGTAAACAATGGAGATGGATGGATACTAGTATACAATTATGGACGGACTGCCGAGTGCCGACACAGAGGTAGCTACAGCCGTGAACTACCGTACTGTACTGTGTCTGCTGCTAATATAGACTGGTTGATAAAGAGATGTAGTAGTATGTATGTATAAAGAAGAAAGAAAAAAAAAACATGGGTAGGTGGTATACAATTATGGACGGACTGCCGAGTGCCGACACAGAGGTAGCTACAGCCGTGGACTACCGTACTGTACTGTGTCTGCTGCTAATATAGACTGGTTGATAAAGAGATGTAGTAGTATGTATGTATAAAGAAGAAAGAAAAAAAAAACCACGGGTAGGTGGTATACAATTATGGACGGACTGCCGAGTGCCGACACAGAGGTAGCTACAGCCGTGAACTACCGTACTGTACTGTGTCTGCTGCTAATATAGACTGGTTGATAAAGAGATGTAGTAGTATGTATGTATGTATAAAGAAGAAAGAAAAAAAAACCACGGGTAGGTGGTATACAATTATGGACGGACTGCCGAGTGCTGACACAGAGGTAGCTACAGCCGTGGACTACCGTACTGTACTGTGTCTGCTGCTAATATAGACTGGTTGATAAAGAGATGTAGTAGTATGTATGTATAAAGAAGAAAGAAAAAAAAACCACGGGTAGGTGGTATACAATTATGGACGGACTGCCGAGTGCCGACACAGAGGTAGCTACAGCCGTGAACTACCGTACTGTACTGTGTCTGCTGCTAATATAGACTGGTTGATAAAGAGATGTAGTAGTATGTATGTATAAAGAAGAAAGAAAAAAAAACCACGGGTAGGTGGTATACAATTATGGACGGACTGCCGAGTGCCGACACAGAGGTAGCTACAGCCGTGGACTACCGTACTGTACTGTGTCTGCTGCTAATATAGACTGGTTGATAAAGAGATGTAGTAGTATGTATGTATAAAGAAGAAAGAAAAAAAAACCACGGGTAGGTGGTATACAATTATGGACGGACTGCCGAGTGCCGACACAGAGGTAGCTACAGCCGTGAACTACCGTACTGTACTGTGTCTGCTGCTAATATAGACTGGTTGATAAAGAGATGTAGTAGTATGTATGTATAAAGAAGAAAGAAAAAAAAACCACGGGTAGGTGGTATACAATTATGGACGGACTGCCGAGTGCCGACACAGAGGTAGCTACAGCCATGAACTACCGTACTGTACTGTGTCTGCTGCTAATATAGACTGGTTGATAAAGAGATGTAGTAGTATGTATGTATGTATAAAGAAGAAAGAAAAAAAAACCACGGGTAGGTGGTATACAATTATGGACGGACTGCCGAGTGCCGACACAGAGGTAGCTACAGCCGTGGACTACCGTACTGTACTGTGTCTGCTGCTAATATAGACTGGTTGATAAAGAGATGTAGTAGTATGTATGTATAAAGAAGAAAGAAAAAAAAACCTCGGGTAGGTGGTATACAATTATGGACGGACTGCCGAGTGCCGACACAGAGGTAGCTACAGCCGTGAACTACCGTACTGTACTGTGTCTGCTGCTAATATAGACTGGTTGATAAAGAGATGTAGTAGTATGTATGTATAAAGAAGAAAGAAAAAAAAACCACGGGTAGGTGGTATACAATTATGGACGGACTGCCGAGTGCCGACACAGAGGTAGCTACAGCCGTGGACTACCGTACTGTACTGTGTCTGCTGCTAATATAGACTGGTTGATAAAGAGATGTAGTAGTATGTATGTATAAAGAAGAAAGAAAGAAAAACCACGGGTAGGTGGTATACAATTATGGATGGACTGCCGAGTGCCGACACAGAGGTAGCTACAGCCGTGAACTACCGTACTGTGTCTGCTGCGACTGGATGATAAATAATGATATAAAAAATATATATATATCACTACTGCAGCCGGACAGGTATATATTATATAATGACGGACTTGCTGGACACTGTCTGTCAGCAGAATGAGTTTTTTATAGAATAAAAAAAAAAACACCACACAAGTGAAGTCACACGACGAGTGTTTAACTTTTTCAGGCAATCACAATATAGTATACTACTAACTATACTGGTGGTCAGTGTGGTCAGGTCACTGGTCAGTCACACTGGCAGTGGCACTCCTGCAGCAAAAGTGTGCACTGTTTAATTTTAATATAATATGTACTCCTGGCTCCTGCTATAACCTATAACTGGCACTGCAGTGCTCCCCAGTCTCCCCCACAATTATAAGCTGTGTGAGCTGAGCACAGTCAGATATATATACATAGATGATGCAGCACACTGGGCTGAGCAGTGCACACAGATATGGTATGTGACTGAGTCACTGTGTGTATCGTTTTTTTCAGGCAGAGAACGGATATATTAAATAAAACTGCACTGTCTGGTGGTCACTGTGGTCAGTCACTAGTAAACTCTGCACTCTCTACACTTCTACAGTACTCCTAAGCTCCAGTAAATCAGGTCAATCTCTCTCTCTCTCTCTCTCTTCTAATCTAAATGGAGAGGACGCCAGCCACGTCCTCTCCCTATCAATCTCAATGCACGTGTGAAAATGGCGGCGACGCGCGGCTCCTTATTTAGAATCCGAGTCTCGCGAGAATCCGACAGCGTCATGATGACGTTCGGGCGCGCTCGGGTTAACCGAGCAAGGCGGGAGGATCCGAGTCTGCTCGGACCCGTGAAAAAAACCATGAAGTTCGGGCGGGTTCGGATTCAGAGAAACCGAACCCGCTCATCTCTACTAAGAACACTGATGATAAAAATAACTTAAATAAACCCTCACAATTAACATGGAGTATAATTGAAGTTCTTAGTACACATTTGCACAAATATGTGGGCCCATGTACCGCGGCCAGGTGACTTCATCACATGGGTCCCTAACATCCCTAATACTATCACATTCTATAAATTTATTCAGGACTTATCTCTAAATAGGGCCTTATCAATGTGTGATCTGAAATGCAGGAACCCAGCTAATTAAAGATGTAAAAGGTGTCAGATCAAAATAGAATGCTGGAATGCTGCCGCAGGACTATGGGCCTAATTCAGCATGAATCGTTATTCTGAGAAATTGCAATTGTCTGCAAGTAGAAAGGCGCCGCCCCGCCAGGAAGAAAAAACACCTCGTGCAAAATTAGGAATATCGCAAATCGATATCCACTCACAGATGCATACACAATTCCCGGTACATCGAAGAATCTTTGCCATCATGTGAGTAGGTCTGAGGCTGCCAGTAATCTGCAACTAAGATGACCTGGAAGTGGTTTGCGGTGACGTTAGAGAGCCTCCCCAAAAACACCTGGGCACGCCTGTGTTTTTTCTAACACACCAAAAAAGTCAGGTTTCCGACCAGAAATGCCGGATTCCTGTCAGTCAAACAGCATACGCAATTTCTGTCACTATTACCCCGCATGCGTAGTCATTCGATAATCGCTCAATTTGCTTTTTCTGTGAATACTGAATAGCAATCCATGAACTAGGCCCTATGGCCCTCATTCTGAGTTAATCGCTTGCTAGCTACTTTTTGCAGCCATGCAAATGCATAGTCGCCGCCCACGGGGGAGTGTATTTTCGCTTTGCAAGTGTGCAAACGCCTGTGCAGCCGAGCGGTACAAAAACATTTTGTGCAAAACAAGACCAGCCCTGAAGTTACTTATCCTGTGCGAAGATCCTAGTGACGGAGGTCCCGGAATTGATGTCAGATACCCACCCTGCAAACGCCTGGTCACGCCTGCGTTTTTCCTACCACTCCCAGAAAACAGTCAGTTGACACCCATAAAAGCCCTCTTCCTGTCAATCTTCTTGCGAACGGCTGTGCGAATGGAATCGTCGCTAGAAGCAGTGCACAGCAACGATGCTGTTTGTACCGTACATTGCGCATGCGCATTGCGGTGCATACGCATGCACAGTTTTGCCATTTTTTTACCTGATCGCTGCGCTGCGAAAATCGGCAGCGTGCGATCAACTCGGAATGACCCCCTATGTACACAACTGCAGTATGAGAAGCACATAGCAATATAAGAGGATGATGGTGTGATGTCATATGTGGGAAAAGTACTTAGGAAAATTTAATAAAATCCTAGACAAAGGCATATTTACATGCACTACTATGACAGACATTCTGATATAAAAAAAATGGCCCAAAAATGAAAGTAAAATATAATGGGAAATGATTTACATTGTAAGTAATAAATAACACAAACACAACTAATAAGAAGGAGTGGTTTAATGTACATATACTGAGAGTAGGGGTACTTTAAATACATTTTAAACAGATTAAAGGATAATCAGTATAAACAAAGAGACAGGCTGTATTGTATCTACAGGGACAAATACTATATAACAAGTATTCTTGGCAATTAAAAAAATCACTTCAATTGTAGTTCAATCCCCAATATAGCATCTTAGCATTGCTTTAAATTCTGTTCCAGGTCTTAGCGCAAACTCGTTAATTGCAAATTACTCAACGTGAAAATGTTCTTTAATGTTAATCTAATGAAAAGGAATTGTGTAATTACACAGTGAGCGCAGAGCTGGCGAATCAATATCTGAATATAGACAGCTATCTCATCACACGCACAACTAATCAATCATCCTACCAATTACAACTTTATAGTCATTAATTATTTTCCCAATCCCATCTTAATTACTAAAGGCTTGTGTTCCTTTGAGGGTGTGTTAGTCACTGCAGGTCTGCAGGGAGCTTACGAATTTACTTGGACAGCCTTGGGGATTCAGGGAGGGTGATTACATTCTTTAATTAATTGGGTTTCAGACTTATGTTTTGGGAAAGGAAATTCTGGTGGTGGGGAGAAGCTGTGCACAATCCTTTCACTTATTTGTTCCCTGCATTGCTTTATCCTTGAAAAAGCATCTCCACCATCACTGAAATCTAACCCATGCAATCCAGTTAATTAGTACATTATAGTCTTCCTTGGAACCAGGAAATAGACCTCTGAGCCTCACTTCTAGATAAGATATTTGTAGGGATTCCGAGGTGTGCTATTCTGTGTAATAACAAAATCTCAGCATGGTTTCAGAATGTACCAGTCATGCCTGTCAAATATGAGTCCTTTAACTGAGGTAAGTTTCAGACTAGGGGTCAAATGTAATAGGTTGCGAATTCTTTAAACGTGAGATTTAGAAAAAAAAAAAAACATGCGAGTTGCGTTTGTCATATTTAATAGTTGTTGAGAACATGTAAACTTGCATCAAACTTTGTCTTCCCGGCAAAACTCATCCAAATGTTGCCCATGTGAAATATACAACTCACTCGGTGTAATAGGGTGCGAGCTGTGAACTAGCACCAAATTAAAGAAAAAAACCTCAGGAAAATAGACTCATCTAAGTCTACTCGTTGCCAGAGAGGAGGCAGCCCACAATGGAGGCTGCAAGTGGGCCCTCTCCACTCTTAAAATGCCCTTGATCACAACCCCACACTAGTCATGCTGGTGATTTCTCGGGAAGTGAGGATCCCCTAATAAAGGGGTGTCCTCCCTGAGCAGAGCGCAATCTGGGCCTGAAGCACGGGGCTATCCCCTGCACCCCTTGTGGCAGTGGGAACAGGGTTGATTATGTAAAAGATAGAAATAATATTGTCCTTTACAGGTGGACTACAGGTCCCAGCATGTCTGTCCAGCATGCAAGTACTTGGAGAACCACTAGTACAAGCAAGCCAGTCATTATGGGTCCCGCTGGCACCTTTAGTCCTCCTGTAAAATAAATATTGAAAAAAATACAATACACACCGAATGTTGTAAATTTTTATTGCATCCACTCACTCACACATAAAATACTTCCCTGTATCCCTGGTGCAGATCGGTCCTCTTGTCCAGTAGACAGCCAGAGTCTTGGCAAAATAAAAAAAACAAAATTCTGATCCAGTGGACTGGCAAGAGGCAGTATATACGGATGTAGCCACGCTGATCATTGCTGCAATGTAAACACACATGTGCATGCATTGTGGTAGAAACTACAAGCACCCGAGTGCAAATAGCTGCACCCATGATCGCACAATATTATCTCTATGGATTGCAGGTGCGGCTATTCACACGTGCCTGTAAACGGACACGCTATACGTGAAAACAAACACTCACGTGTACGAAAAAGCACCCGCTATCAGCGTGGCTACATCTGTACATACAGCTGTCTGCCCAAGAATGACCTTTCCCACGTGGGTTATATGCTGATTGGCTGTGAGAGGAGGGTTTTGCACCTTGCAATGAAACTCATTACAAATTGTGAGTTTTCACGCAGTAACAATAGGATAAAACCTGCGTGGACTCACATTTCAGATAAACTCGCACTCTCCAACTCACAGGCTATTACATTCTGCAAGTTTCAGAGTAATGATACTTACAGCAAGATGATATGAGTCCTTACTCGCACAAAAACTCAGACTCTATTGCATTTTTCCCCTAGATCTTGGTAACGAACTTGGTGTAGTCAGGGCCGGATTAACAATGGGGCGGATGGAGCTGCAGCTCCAGGCCCCCCATCAAAATAGGCCCATAGCTTCAGCTGTGCTGCTGCTGCAGACAGGAAAAAATGTTTTCCTGCTACAGCAGCCTGCTACTGCCCGTCCGCGGTCCCCCTGCACAGAAGTTGTGATCCCCCCTCCAGTCGCACCGCCGAACTAAACACGGCCACCGGCGTAATCTATATGGAGCCGCAGCGGAAAGGCTTCACTAGCCCCCCTCCCTGCACCCCATACGCTTACAGGAGGCGCAGCCGCGCAGGGAGGGAGAGAGTGACGGGAAACGAGTGACGGCGCAAATGGGCTGCCCATCCCGACCAGTGACCACTACCTGGGAAACTGACTGATCCCTCTGAGGTGACGGGCCACCGCAGCAGCAAGCTGACCGCAGCGCTACTATTCCAAATCTGCCGTGGAGCCGAGGACCGGTAGCCAATCAAGAGCGGCTACGGCAGATTTGAAATAGTACAGTGTCCAGCTCCCTTCCCTGGGCCCTGTCAAAAGTGTGGTGGTTCGGCTCTCCGCATGCGGCCTGATAATGCCAGGTCTCCGGATCCCGCCCCCCTGACAGCTCCGCTGCCATCTCCGGCTTTCGCCTGATGACAACCCGGGTGGCCAGCTCACGCTCCATAGCACAGCTGCCCGGCACCCGCATGCTGATACCCCGGCTACCCGGCAACTGGTGAGCAGTGGGGAACTCATGGAGTGTCATGGTGGGGACAGTGTGTGTGTGTATATATATATATGTGACTTTGTATGTAAATGTATATACAGTGTGTGTATGTGTGTGTATGTATATATATATATATATATATATATATATATATATATATATAGATAACAAAACCAAATGGAGGCACTCAGAAAGAAAGGAGACGACACACCGCTGGATAGGTCGACGTTTCAGGGACGGATCCCTTTTATCAAGACACGACCAGCATATACAAAAAGACACATATTTATACATAAGAGAAACTTACCAAACACCTGTTGTGGATCTGAGGCCGCCGCGTCCAGCCGCAGCGTCTAGCGATGACGTCACCTATGCGCCCTGCACAGGGAATCATCGTCAGTCGGGTAGGCGGTGCGGCCAGCCCGGGTCAGTGAATGGTTGCCTAGCAACCACACTAAACATGTGCACCAGATACAAAATATAGGATCCAGTATAAACAATACAAAACAGTGAAAAGAGACAAAGAAACAAACATAAAAAATGAATGAAGAACATAGCCACTACTGCCACGCCACTATAGTGGATTACATGCGTGTTGTTACTCCCTAAGGCGCTGCGTCCTTAATCTAGGATATAAATAAAGCTATAGCCATATAATCGACAGCGAATCTAATTAGAAATAACTCTCTAGCGCAACATAACTCATAAAAAACAATTGAAGCTTAAAGATTCATTGAGGCCCCGGGGATGCACAGTTTGTAACTTATGTATCCACCAGGCCTCTTTTTGTAGCAGAATTTTGCCACGATCTCCGCCCCTTCTGTTGGCGGGGACGTGGTCGATCATTTTGTATCTGATGGTAGCAAGACTATGATTGTGATTTTTAAAATGCCTGGCTACCGGTAAATCACTACCCCTATCTTCCAACGCAGCGCGAATGCTCGATCTGTGTAAGGCAATACGTTCTTTAAACTGCCTAATACTTTTTCCAACATACAGCAATCCGCATGGGCACTTAATATAGTAAACTATAAATTTGCTGGTGCAAGTCAAGGCATATTTGATCGAAAAGGATTTGCCTGACCTGGGATGAGAGAAAGTGTCTCCCACCTCCAAGCAACTACAGGTGGTACACCCTGTGCACCTGTAGTTTCCTGGTTTACGGGTCAAAAAATGTGAGGGTCGGGATGGACCAAAGTCGGAAATGTCATTATGGACAACAATGTCCTTAATGTTACGTCCACGTTTGTAGGCAGTCCTGAGAGATGTATTCTGGAAACAACTTAGCTCCTTGTCTCGTGAGACTACTGGCCAGATGTACTTGGCTTGTTGGGATAAAGCTGGACTTGCTGTGGTAAATTCTTGTGTCCAAATCATCCAGTCTTGTTGTTGCTTGATGATTTTTGGAGCCAAAGCCACTTCTCTAGGGGTGGCTATGGCTTTTTGTTTAGCTTTTTCCAGAATTTCTGGAGAGTAACCCCTAGACAAAAACTTCTGAGCCATATCTTGAATCTGTTGTATAGCATCATCCTTGTTGTTACAGATGCGAATAATTCTCAAGAATTGAGAATATGGCAAACTCCATTTGGAAGGTGCCGGGTGATGGCTTCTTGCACTTAAATACGTGTTTCTGTCGGTGGGTTTAAAATAAATGCTTGTATTAATTGAACCATCCACCCCTTGGGAGATGGCGACATCTAAGTAGTGGACAAATTCCTTACTGCATTCAAAGGTGAATTTAATCGCGGGATCCTTTAAATTAATCTTCTGCATCATCTCTCTGAACTCCACCTCAGTACCCGACCAGACCACAAGGATGTCGTCTATGTACCTGCGGAACAATTTAATCTTACAAGCAAATTCTTCTTCATCAAAAAACAGCAGTTTTTCCACATCGCTCATAAACACATTAGCGAAACTGGGTGCTACACATGATCCCATGGCGCACCCAGTTCGCTGTCGAAATATCTGCTTGTCGAACAGGAAGTAATTTCTTCCCAAGGTCAATTCCAATAACCTTACAAAAAATTTGATGTCCGGGCCTGTGTAGTCTGGACTACTGCTCAAGAATCTATCAATGGCTTGTAGTCCTCTATCGTGAGGGATACTGGTGTATAGATTCACGACATCTATTGTACATAGCAAATGGTCTGTCGGTAGTGGAGAAATTGCCTGTAGAGTATGAATGAGAGAAGTGGTATCTTTAAGACACAAAGGAAGTCCTTGAATTAATGGCTGCAAATAAAAATCCAAATATCTGGACAGATTATAATATAAGGAATCTTTAGCAGCAATAATCGGGCGTCCTGGCGGATCAACCGGGTTTTTATGTAGTTTTGGAATTGTGTAAAAGACTGGAATGATTGGAAACGATACACTCAATGCATCTTTCACTTGAGTGGTGATGATGTTATCTTGTACTGCTTGACTTAGAATATTATCCAACTCCAACTTGTATTGTAGTGTGGGATCATCTGGTAATGTTTCATATACACTTTGGTCATTCAACTGACGATATATTTCCTCTTTATATTTTGACAAGTCCTGGATAACAATTCCACCCCCCTTATCGGCGGGGCGAATAGTAATGTCCTTGTAGCCACCAAGGTTCTTGAGTGCCGTATGCTCCTGCATGGTGAGGTTGCGTGGACCTTTATAGGAGTTGAAGGATTTGTCTTCTATAAAACTCTCTAGGCAGTTGGTAAACGTTTTAATGCTTTTATTGTAAGACAATGGATTAAAGGTAGATTTTTTGTAGATTGGAGTCGGGTCAACTGTAGTAGTTTTATCGGCAAAGTGTTCTTTCAATTTCATGCGTCTGTTTAGTTTAAACAAATCCACTTTATTTGTAAAAACATCCGGTGTATGTGTCGGGACAAACGACAAGCCTTTATTTAGAACTCGTATTTCATCTTCCGTAAATTGCCTTGATGATAAGTTGAAGACTATGTTTTCTTTGGAGCCTTTTTTGCTTGCTTCCCTGCGGTTTTGGCCCCCCCGTCGCGTGCGGGCTCTTTTGATCGCTCGTTTTTTGAGCGGGTGTTGACTCCTGCAGCTGTTTGTTTTGTCCCAGATGTGGAAGCTCTTTCAGTCTCACTGGATGACGCTCCGGTACTGGATTGTTCAGTTTCCAGGGGGAATTTCTTTGGTTTACGGCGGAATCTTTGATTCCTAAATATCCCCGTATCTTTCTGGAACACCCAATTATATACCTGATTTGAAGCGTAATCCCTATCCACCGTAACCCTTTTGGACTTTTTGAACGTAATCAGGTCTGCTTGATATTTGTCAACCTGTGCTGTCAACTGTTCAAGCCAATCCGGTGGTGCAGTAGAATGTATTTTAGGTAAATTGATTGTTTCAAACGCATCAATTTTCTCTTTAGTAATGGTCAATTCTCTTCTTGATTCAGCTATAACTAATAGCATTAAATCAAAAGAGCAATGATTCAGGACAGCCGCCCATTTTCTACAAAAATCAGGATTATGCCGACCTATCGTCGGGATGTTTCTAATCCTGAACCCTCTGGGAATACGTTTGTCTCTAAAATAATCAGACAGGGTCACCCCATGTAATAAAAAATCAACTGCTCTTTTTTTGAGTTTACAGAGCTGAGCTATCAATTGCTCAAATGATTCGTCACCTGCTATAGTGATAAGATCTTTCTCAAACAAAATTGATTCAATTTCTGTATCTGTATGTGTGAGAGTTTCACCTTCTGGGAGCACTGTAATATTAAACCCCGGCAGTTCTTCATGTGTAGACATCACCACTCGTGAAAAACTATTATATACAAAGTGCACACTAAACTTCCACTGTGTCTGTAAAATCAGAAAAAATAAACGTAATTTTGAGGTGCCTTGGCTAGCAATCACGAATGTGAAAACTTCAATATAGTTCCAATATGTCCGGCACTCACGGTTTCAATGTAGACAGCTTGTTTGCACCGGAACAAGCTGTCTACATTGAAACCGTGAGTGCCGGACATATTGGAACTATATATATATATATATATATATATATATAGCTGTGTGTATATGTATAAATGTGTGCGTGTGTGTATCTACTGTATGTGGCTGTGTGTGAGTATGTAGATATGTGTCATAATGTGAATTTTGGCTTCTACCGCGTTCTCTAATGTGAATTTTGGCTCATAACGCGCTCTTTAATGTGAATTTTGGCTCATACCGCGTTCTCTAATGTGAATTTTGGCTCATACCGCGTTCTCTAATGTGAATTTCAGCTCATACCGCGTGCTCTAATGTGAATTTCAGCTCATACCGCGTGCTCTAATGTGAATTTCAGCTCATATCGCATGCTCTAATGTGAATTTCAGCTCATACCGCATGCTCTAATGTGAATTTCAGCTCATACCGCATGCTCTAATGTGAATTTCAGCTCATATCGCGTGCTCTAATGTGAATTTCAGCTCATACCGCGTGCTCTAATGTGAATTTCAGCTCATACCGCATGCTCTAATGTGAATTTCAGCTCATACCGCATGCTCTAATGTGAATTTCAGCTCATACCGTGTGCTCTAATGTGAATTTCAGCTCATACCGCGTGCTCTAATGTGAATTTTGGCTTCTACTGTGTGCTATAATGTGAATTTCGGCTCATTCTAAGTGCTATAATGTGAAATTCGGCTCATACTGTGTGGTATAATGTGAAAGGGGCACCAGTACTAGATAGTATAAGGGGTCCTACTATTGTTGTGCAAAATGTGTATAACAGTATTTTGTATGAGACGCACTGTGTCCTTGAACATAGTTGGGGAAATCCAAATGGTCCTTGGGTGCCCTACAACTATTCAACGGTAATGGAAGCGAGTATCGTGGACGCCCATTACTTATCACACCCAAAAGCACTGGGTTTAGCTACGTAAATCGCTAAACCCATATAAACTATTCAGCATGCTGATGAAATGGCAATTTTTTGCAGAAGCTGTGAGCGGAAATCAGGGAGTCATGCGCTGTCAGCAAAACAATTTATTAGTTCTGTTAGGCGATCAAAATTTTTTAATTCCCACCCACCCAGTGACACTCTTCTGTCTGTCTTCTCTACAGTGATCGCGCCGAGCAGAAAAAATTGTGGGTCCCGGGGACCCCTCACTTTAAAAAATTGGGGTCCTACTTCACAGTTTCTGGGTCCCATAGCACTGTATGCTTTTGAGCACCCCTTATCCCTCCCCACATAGCATTAGACCACCCAACATGGTAGATAGCAGTTATGGCAGTATTGGGAGGCAAGTAGGGGGTTAGGTGCAGGTAGTGCTGTAGGCAGTGTTAGGGGTAGGGAGGCATCAGTACCGAGGATTCGATGCTTCCTGCTCCCCGTCAACTTTTAAGATCAGCTTCTCCGTGTCCTTCTTGAAGCCCTACCGCTATAACACGAGGTGTGTGCGTATGCTGGGCACTGTCTGAGTATGGGGTTGGTGCGTATGCTGGGCACTGTCTGAGTATGGGGTTGGTGCGTATGCTGGGCACTGCTTTGGTTTGGGGATTGTTTGTGTGTATGCTGAGCACTGTGTGGGTGTGGCAATTGTATCTATACTGAGCACTGTGTGTGGATATGGGATTTTATGTATGCTGGTCACTGTGTATGGGGGGGGATGTATCCTGGGCACTGTGGGTATTGAGTACCAATATGCTAGGCGCTGTGTGTGTGTGGGGTTGGGGGGGGTTGGGGTGTATTATGAGCACTGTGTGGGCATGTGTTGTGCGTATGATGGCCACTGTGCAGGTGTGTGTGGGTAATAGAGGGTGCTATGAGCATTGTAAGTGTGTATAATGAGTACTGTGTGGGTATAGAGTGATATGAGAGCTATGGGGGGTGTATAATAGACACTGTGCGGTATTGGGGTGTGCATATGATGGTCACTATGGGGGTGTGAATACTTAGCAGTATGGGGGTGTTTATAATGGGCACTGTGTGGGTATGTGGGGTAGAATGGGTGCAGTAGAGGTGGAAGGTGGTAGGATAGGTGCAGTAGTGGTAGCAGGGTGGGTGCAGTAGTGGTAGGAGGTAGGATAGGTGACGTGGTAGCAGGGGGTAGGATAGGTGCAGTAGTGGTGGTATCAGGATGGGTGCAGTAGTGGTAGGGGTTAGGATAGGTGCAGTAGTGGTAGCAAGGGGTAAGATAGGTGCAGTAGTGGTAGCAGGGTGGGTGCAGTAGTGGTAGGAGGTAGGATAGGTGACGTGGTAGCAGGGGGTAGGATAGGTGCAGTAGTGGTGGTATCAGGATGGGTGCAGTAGTGGTAGCAGGATGGGTGCAGTAGTGGTAGGGGGTAGGATAGGTGCAGTAGTGGTAGCAGGGGGTAAGATAGGTGCAGTAGTGGTGGTAGCAGCGGGCAGGATGGGTGCAGTAGTGGTAGGATAGGTGCAGTAGTGGTAGCAGGGGGTAAGATAGGTGCAGCAGTGGTAGTGGGCAGGATGGGTGCAGTAGTGGTAGCAGGGGGTAGGATAGGTGCAGTAGTGGTACCAGGAGGTAAGATAGGTGCAGTAGTGGTGGTAACAGGGGGCAGGATGGGTGCAGTAGTGGTGGTAGCAGGGGGCAGGATGGGTGCAGTAGTGGTAGCAGGGGGTAAGATAGGTGCAGTAGTGGTAGCAGGGGGCAGGATGGGTGCAGTAGTGGTAGCAGGGGGTAAGATAGGTGCAGTAGTGGTAGTGGGCAGGATAGGTGCAGTAGTGGTAGCAGGGGGTAAGATAGGTGCAGTAGTGGTAGCAGGGGGCAGGATGGGTGCAGTAGTGGTAGGATAGGTGCAGTAGTGGTAGCAGGGGGTAAGATAGGTGCAGTAGTGGTAGCAGGGGGTAAGATAGGTGCAGTAGTGGTAGCAGGGGGTAAGATAGGTGCAGTAGTGGTAGGATAGGTGCAGTAGTGGTAGCAGGGGGTAAGATAGGTGCAGTAGTGGTAGCAGGGGGCAGGATGGGTGCAGTAGTGGTAGGATAGGTGCAGTAGTGGTAGCAGGGGGTAAGATAGGTGCAGTAGTGGTAGCAGGGGGCAGGATGGGTGCAGTAGTGGTAGGATAGGTGCAGTAGTGGTAGCAGGGGGTAAGATAGGTGCAGTAGTGGTAGCAGGGGGTAAGATAGGTGCAGTAGTGGTAGCAGGGGGCAGGATGGGTGCAGTAGTGGTAGGATGGGTGCAGTAGTGGTAGCAGGGGGTAAGATAGGTGCAGTAGTGGTAGCAGGGGGCAGGATGGGTGCAGTAGTGGTAGGATAGGTGCAGTAGTGGTAGCAGGGGGTAAGATAGGTGCATTAGTGGTAGCAGGGGGCAGGATGTGTGCATTAGTAGTTGGGAGTGGAATGGACGCTGGGGGAATAAGATGCAGAGTAACAGGAAGTGCACCTAGTTTCCCGACTGCACCCTCACAGGTATAATGTGCAGGTATTGGCCATTAAATACATATAGGAAAGGCCCACCCACACGTTCGTGAAACGAAAGATTTAACACCATTCCCCCAGGTCGCATTATTTATCACTCGTGAGTCATGACAGCCACCCGCAAGTATGTGAAACTGTAGATTGTCTCGTTGATCCCAGACCCCGCGCTCTCTTCTTGAGCCTGCTCGCAGCGCTCTGACCTCTTGATACTTTGCGGTGTCCTCGACCGCACTGAGATGTTCCGCTGGCCCCAGCTCATGTTCTCTGAAGCAGACCCACCAGGCTGTCCGTGGTGAAGGCGCTCCTCTCCGTGTCCTCGGCTCCCTCCTGCATCTAACATGCCCGCCCCGTCATCGTGATGTCCCCGCCCGGTTGCCAGCTGCACATTCAATGGGTTGAAGGCAGGGTAGGGAGGAGGGACAGACGTCTGAGGTGGCGCTTGCATTGGGAGACGCTGCCGGCGGCTATTGGCTGGTGAGGCAGGGCTTGGGGATTTCTATTGGATGTAAGGCGACGGTCAGCGAAAAACAGCGCGTCCTGCGGGACCCGCTCACTTTTAAAATCTGAGTCCCTCTCTGCCCGTAGCGCGTAAAAACGCGCCATAGCGCGTATTTTGCGATCACTGCTCTATATCTACCTTTCTTGATAAATAGATACATCTTTATATTTTTCAAACTTGCCTCTACACACACACACACACACACACACACACACACACACACACACACACACACACACACACACACACACATTAAATGCACAACTGGTGACATACCCGTATCAGTAGCCTCCCACTACCCTCCCCACGCCATGCTGGTCACACACCGCTCTGCGCTCCCTGGGACAACTTCATTGTGCATGCACGAATCACAGGAAAATGGCCACGGCTGCCACTTTCTGAGTGATATTTGAACTCTGCAGCTGGAGTCGGACTGATGGAGCGGTGAGTATAATCAAATGGGTGCAGTGTGTGGGTCCCCCTGGACCCAGTGTCCCATAAGCACTGTACACCTTGCACCCATTATAGATACACCAGCGCCCCCGCCCCTGCAACAGCACACAATAGGCCCATCATAAATTTCAGCTCCAGGCCCATGAGCACCTTAATCTGGCACTGGAAACAAAGGGTAGTTATACTGTAAATGTAACATACAGTATTCAGTGTGAGCTAAAGTTATTAGTGGTGCATTTTATTGGCCTCTGTCCTATTCAGTCTTTCTATTAATGACCTTGCAGCTGGCCTAGAAAGTAAGGTGTCATTACTTGTTGGTGCTAAGCTATGTAAAGAGAATAGTAACTTGCGCAGAAAGATGACAAACTTGGCCATGAAATGGTACATGAAATTTAATGAAGATAACGTAGAGTTCTGCACTTAAGCCATGGTCCATCATAATACTGCAGCTATACAATTGAAACATTCAATATAATACAACTGAGGAAAACTGAGATAGAAAAAGGACGAAAGACAGTGGAGTATGCAAAGATAAGCATAAAGGTAGACCATATTTTGAATATGGGGTACAGTACATATGATGTATGTATGTTTGTGTACTTAGAGAAAAAAAATAAAGTACTGGTACTCTAGAGGTGACCTACTTACTATGTATAAATATATCTAAGATCAATACAAAGATTTCTATAATGAACTTAAGTACCAAAAGACATGTAATAGACAAGGGGTCATCATTTGTGAATGTACTGTAAGAAAGAGGGATGTACCATCATCATAAAGGCTTCTTCTGCCCACTTCTCTGGCACAGACGTACACTGTATGGCTGCAGTAGTATACTGATTGGTGGATGGTACTGGTCATTCATCAGTCAGACTACAGGATAGGGTGGGATATGCTAAATCATGCACAACCTCTGGATCTGCCATTGATCCCTTACCACATTAAGGGGTAATGGCAAAACATGCCTTAAATACTTCTCTTACAAAAAAATATAGTATAATTAGCAGAGGATATTAAGGTAGCGATAGATACTACACATTTATTTTATTGCCAATCTTATTGTCATCCCCACGACCTTAAATTAGCAATTGTATCTCTGGGGGGGTGTTTTGTATTCCTCTAGCTCAAGTTATATTCAATAAATAGGGAGAGCCGAAAAATAAAATATATAATTCATCAAGTGTGAATTAATGGAAACAGCTGCTCCATTAGTGGGGTGCGGGGGAGGGGTTAATCTTAATGATCACTGCCGCAGTGTAGGAGGATATTGTATTCAATGAATGTGAATAGCTGAAAATGAATAGATCAAGTATATTGAATCAAAACAATTAGAATTTATGAAAGATTAAAGATGAGGGACTTGTGTCTTTCTTTTTCAAGCCTTTTTAACAGTGTTCAGGATCTCTTTGTTATTCTGATATCCTCTAAAACCTCTATTGCAACATTCTGCAAATAAATTCAGTTAACACCACTTTGTCTGCCATTCATTCTTCTCATTTCCTAGATTGCTCTTTCCTGGTAATGCAGTCTCTCGCCCTCCCTGTTCACAACATGTACTCGAGAGTTCAGTCTATTGTATTCTGCAGTAACATCTCTCTGCTTGTACAAACAACACTTCCCATTTACGCATGTTTGTGTTTCAGTCATGGCCACCAACAAGTATGTTTAGATAGATCAGTTACATAACAGTGGAGCTGGGGGACAGAAAGAGATGCTGACGTTTCATTTGCTGCCAGTCTAATCAGGCAATGAGCCAGAACTCTCTCACTCAGCTGTATAACCTAATGTATATTATTCATTTACTATATACTTTATTCTCAAACATTACTGGCCAGCACATGTAGGCTTACAGCATTGTCATCCAGTGACAACAGCTTCACACAATGGGCCTAATTCAGACACGATCGCTGCTGTGCATTTTTCGCACAGCGAGCGATTGGGTCTGAACTGCACATGCGTATGCACCGCAATGCACAGGCGCGTTGGTCTGCAGCAACGGGGAGCGCCAGGCAGCGATGGGATGGTGCAAACAAAGCGATCACATGGGCGATCACAAGGTGACTGACAGGAAGAGGCCGTTTTAGTGTCCGGAAAAACGCAGGAGGGACCAGGCGTTTGGAAGGATGGTTTCTGATGTCAGCTCCGGCCCCGATCATCGCAGCGTCTGAGTGAGTCCTGGGCAGTGCAGAGACTGCACAAACTTTTGTTTGTGCAGCTCTCTGCACATACGATCGCACAGCTGCACAGCGAATTCCCCCTCCCCCTGTAGGCGGCGACTACCTGATCGCAGGGATGCAAAAAACGCACCCTAGCGATCAGGTCTGAATTACTCCCAATGTCAGCTTAACACATCTAAACCCTTACACATTGACAGCACTTTTACTATGGGTACATCAAACTTCATACATGGCCAACCTTATTACCTTAATCTCCTGGACAATCACACTATGCCAGCATCATCATGCTGTGCTACTCAACCTTCATACACTGGTGACTGAATCTTCCAGTGGGTCTCCTGCCTTCAAATTTGTCATCCTTGTCACCCAGTGCACCTAAAATCTCACATATTGTCAGCACTGTCACTGAGAGGTCCAGAATACTCACACATCAGCTTCATTGCTAAGTGATTAATCCCCACACATTGACAACTGTATCTGTGCCCTAATGAACCATAACTATAACTATAGTGTACTGTATGGCAAGGCACATCACTTGCCATGCCACCCAGTGTTCCTCAGAACTGTATTATCATTTTGTCTGTTCAGCATTCATATACTGTCAGCTCTGTTGTCCAGTGGTCCTCAGCTCTCAGACACTGGGGGAGATTCAATTAACCACTAGATTCTGTTTTTGCCTCGCATGTTATGTTTCCACGTGATGTGTACTGTAGGTAATGCTCATATTATAAAATATGTCTAATTTGCGTTATTTGTCTTGCCCCTCCTATAAGTACGAGAAAAATAATCAATTTTATCCTTACCATAATATACTCAACACTGGAAGGGGTTTTGATTTGTTTTGTTTTTAGCTTGTTTCCTGTCATAATATTACTCTCATCAGATTAACAGTATACAATATTGAATTGTACAGTTTTTCCTTAATAAATTATCTCATAAGATTTAATCTCATGATTGTAAATCACTAGTATATCCAAGACCTTATTGCAGAAAAAAAATGAACAACATCATTTGCAAATGATCTTAATATAATTTATGATGATATAAATTAAAATATTGAGTAGACATCTTCCTTGATTCATTTTCTTTTGTAACAATATTTGCAAACATTAATATGCTTATAATGTCCCTATAGTTATCTTTTAAGCATCTTGCTACATTGTACATTATTTTATACTCTTTAAGACTGCATCATTTAATGTTATTATGATGTGTGATATATCATACACAGTAAAGAGTGCATTCTTTAGTTTACATTTTAAATTTACCAGGTCACACTGAACTTATTCATTGCCAATTTTTGGCAGAAAAGCAATTACCAAAGAGTAACCCAATAAGGACATCCTTTGATCAGCTGCATAATCTTACACAGTGTTGGCATTTCTGAGAGGACATTCTTCCCGACTAGCGTATTAAACATCTAGTAATTATGCACAGTGACAGCATTTCCAGATAAACGAAGGCCTTATTAAAACATTACTCCAATGCTCACCTTTGAAGGTGACCCCCGATCGTTCTAATTAACTCCTCCACCTCCTGACTTGTGTTCCTATAGTTTCTAGCGGCACCATCCATCAACCTGCTAAAGATCCCACTGTGGGAAGTGAAGTGTGTGCAGCATATAACCCTTCAGATAACACATTTTATTTTGTTTTACAATGTACCTTATTTTTCTAAAAAACTATTGCATGCAAATTAGTGTAACCATAAGCAATTGTACATATTTATTACAACTACATACCTTGTTAGGCTGTTGACGCAACTAAACTTAACACGCAGCTGTTTATGAAAAGCCCCAACTACACTATACTAGTTTCACTATGCATTCCAGATATAACATAGTTAAAATTTGTCCAATTCTGTGAAATAATTACTGTTCATTATAATAAGCAAGGGTGGATGCTGCCAATGGCAGTAGCGTCACTAGGGGCAGGGTGCGTGGGGGTGTGGACCTACAGGTGATACTATCTAAAGCGGTGACACCAAAATAACAGAGCCGCTGTAATATTTCCGTGTAACGCCCTCGGATGGTGTCACCGAGCAGCAGTGATGGATGCAGCAGCTCTCGGAGTGATGGGCAAGCATGACGAGAACAGGGACGTGACACACTTTCACGTCCACAAAACGTCATGCATCAGGGGTTGTGGTTTTGTGGACATGAGGTCACACCCTTTGACATGTGCGAGGGTCCATATATGGGGTGGCTCGCACTGGATGACACCAAGCCCAATGATGCCATGCCACTGGCCGGTGGTCGGATGGATCTCTATTGTACAGGAGCTTCTGCATACATTGCATGCACAGATGCGGATTATGCTTTTTTTGTGCATACCACGATATTTAGACGGAACTTGGCCATGAAATTGTGTGGCTACGTAGCAGTGTCAATTCGATCACACAGAACCGCCCTTTGTGAAAGTGTCATGGGCATGTATGAGCATGGGGCTGATGCAAGTAGGGCCATGACTAGGAGTGTGTGAGCACAGGGCAGTAGAGAGCCTGGCTGGGCCCAGGTACTTTTTAGTGGGCATGGCCTAATCACAGGAGGTGTGGCCATGCATCCTTAGAAAACATTACAGAAAAATAGTACTTTAAGCGCCTCCATGGCCACACTGCAGCACAGCACACAGTAGTGTGTACTGGGCTCATGAGAAGATCTGCTGCTGCTGCCAGGTAAGGGGGGACTTGGGCCCCCACTGGGCCCCTCAATCAGACCTGGGTTCAGGTCATTAGTACCCCCCTCTCTGCGCCAATTTGTGAGCTTGCCATTAAACAAGGCACTGGGGGCGGCACCATTGCTGCTCCACAGTTCCTATATCAGCCAGTATCACTGCTGCAGTGCTGCCCAGAGTGTAATTTGAATGCTAGCCGATGGGCACAATGCAGTCTGTGCAGCCCTTCAGAGCATCCTGTAGGTGCTCCACGCAGTGCTATTCTTTCCGTCAGCTGACTGCCCCATCCCCTCAACATGACATCATGTGCTCAAGTGGAGTGACTGGCAAAGGGCGCTGTAAAGCCCTGTTATGGCACTGGATGCAAGTGGTAGAACTGATGATGATGGTTGTAGTGGCTGGCATAAAAACAATGGACCTCACAGTTTCCCGTTTATTTACGCACAAACACCCACTGTAGCCTTGTGCATTGGGTCATTACCATAAGGTAGTGAATATAGTTTCCACGGTTACCCGCTTCTAGAGCCACTTTGTATGCGATTCAGAATCACGCTCAATGTCTGCTGTACCTGTCCCCTGTAGGCTCCTCTTACATCAAGATTAACTGGCAAATGCAATCCATGGATGAGTCTAAGGCAGTGGTTCCCAAATGTGGTTCTCAAGGCACCACAACAGTCCAGGTTTTAAGGATATCCATGTTTAGGCACAGGTGACTTAATTACTACCTCAGTCAGTTTGATTATACCATCTGTGCACAAGTAGGGAGATCCCTTAAACATGGAATGTTGGGGTGCCTTGAGCATTGCATTTGGGAACCACTGATTTAAGGGAAAAAGAGTTACAGGCGTCTGGAATCCACCCAGGATAGGTGAAGATGTAAAAAAATTGCAACTGATGCAGATTTCTTGTGGAAAGTACTAATTATACATATACCAGTCCATTCTTCTTGTGCTTAATTGCAGTACTAGATATGTATAGTGAATTGTAAACAGTCAGACCATAATGCAGAATTGTAAAAGTACTACAGGTTGAGTATCCCATATCCAAATATTCCGAAATACGGAATATTCCGAAATACGGACTTTTTTGAGTGAGAGCGAGATAGTGAAACCTTTGTTTTTTGATGGCTCAATGTACACAAACTTTGTTTAATACACAAAGTTATTAAAAATATTGTATTAAATGACCTTCAGGCTGTGTGTATAATGTGTATATGAAACATAAATGCATTCTGTGCTTAGACTTAGGTCCCATCACCATGATATCTCATTATGGGATGCAATTATTCCAAAATACGGAAAAATCCGATATCCAAAATACCTCTGGTCCCAAGCATTTTGGATAAGGGATACTCAACCTGTATATTATTTTAGTATTATGAAGTTTATATTACCGTAGTCTGTGACACTGTGACACTCTAATTACTAAGAAGGAGTTTTGCTCTTCTGCCAAATACTTCTCATTACTCTTTCCCAAAACTCTACTAGCTCTATAGTTACAGCAGCATTCACTAATAAGCCAATACTTGTATACCGCCGCATTTAACTAGGACGCCACTTATTGCAGTGATGCACCCAAATTAGCATTAAAATATCAGCACTGCAGCTTAGTGACACTCAGCTTCCTAGCAATAATAGCTTGCAGTGGAAAGAGGACTTCAAGTTGCAATATTGACAAAAGATTAAAAAAAAAATAGAAATATAGATAAAATATATAAAAGGTACTACAAAAATATTTCAATGATTTATTTAGGAAGTAATACTTTATTTCAATAAAAAAGAATAGATTCCTGTGTAAAGCCTCTGCTATCCTAAGACGGCAATAAATATTTTCCTAAATAGGGGTCTTATTATTGTACATTTGATAATAGCAGATGATAGCACTAATAAGAAGATTTTGGGAACATGTCCCTTTGTCAGGCCTAACAATACATTGTGATCAACTCTGAGCGTACACTATGCCACCTCCCTGTCACTGCCCAGGAACAGGATACAGTTACATCGCCGGCAGTCGGCATCCCGGCAGTGAGGATACCGACGCCGGAATCCTGACCGCTGACAATGCTGACAGCCGGAATCCTGGCTAACAGGGGCTATTCCCACTCATGGGTGTCCATGACACCCATAGAATAGTACCTGTTTGCTAGCGCTTGCACTGCTGCCCGCATTCTGGTATGCTGGTATGCTGACCACCAGGATCCCGGCCGCCGACATCCCATACCCAACGCCCAGGAACACCAAGCACGTCTCCCAGCGTATGCTGGAAATGACACTGCCACTCTTGTTACACTACGTCTGACAGCGGCACTGCATACACCTCTGAGTCAGGCCCTGAATGTTCCCCAAAAAAGTGTCTGTATGGCCACAGAGCTTAACAGTGTTAGAAGGAACTGCACATGTTGTATTACCCCATCTGTCCACAATAGAAAAATGTAAAATTGCAATATACACAATATTAAATATTGCCTTGCCAGTGTTAGTAATTAATGTGAAATCTACATTTTCACATTAGATAGCATAGGACAATAGCTTGCACGTAAATGCACAGTTAATAAATACCACCTAATTGTATTTGTAATACATTTCCATGACAGGGATTTTTCCCATTGTGTCCTATAATGTCTCTGTATATCCTGTGGGCAATATCACTATATTTCGCTTGGTGCTGACCACTGTGACTAACTTACAACAAAGTTGCTGATCAGCACTGTATGGTGCATTTAAGGATAAATCATCCAAAACTCACTAGAACAAGTATCTAATTTGTGGCAAAACCCACCTGCTTCCTGTAGTAAACTACAAGAGGGAAAGGCGCCTCCTTGAGCCTATGTTGAAATGCTGCCTGCCGCTCTCAAAGGAATAGGGTATTAGCGATCCCTAAACAAATGGAAACACAAAAACTGGACGAGAGAGCGCAGGCAGACTCCACTGAAGTTTCACAATTTTAATATATACAGTGATCACATAATACTGTATACATATACCTATTTAATACTAATAAAACCAATAAAATTCCGCACTACAACTCCATATATTCCACACAGTTTAGTGCACTGATAGACTGGTATAAAGATGATATATAAATTGATAGTCCTAAGAGTTGACAGCTGATGTTTGGATGCTGAAAGTCTGGATATTATCCATATAACAGCCTCATATTTGTATTGAATTTGTTCAGATAAAAGACAGATGAATACAAAGTAAGTGCACTGTTGGTTATAAATCAGACCTCTATTGATTACCTCAAGTGGACACCGCACCAGTTCCGTTCTATTTAGTGTAGCCTCATATCAGGGTAATGACGCTTACCACTTCCTCGGTGCACGTATAGCACTAGCAAGTGCTCGGGTGCCGCTAGCTCCAGCGGCTAAGTCCAATGCTCTCTCCTTGCTGTAACGTGTCAGACTAGTAACCGCTCACCGCTTCTACGAATCATCTGGCGGTGCTGTAAATAACCAAGATGCCGTTGATCCGAGGTGATGAGCTGGCAGCCATGGTCCCCGTATTGCAAAAGGGACCAGTGCAGGTGGCTCTGCTCGGGCAAATTTGACCCGACAGTGGAGTGGAGCTGGAACGGGTAAAAAGCCGTAGGAGGTAAAGGTGGTCAGATGAGAAGTAGTCGGATCCTAAATCAGCCCTGACGCGTTTCTCGACCGGCACAATCTGGTCGTTTCCCCTTTTCAAGATCTACAAATCAGCATTATTGATAGGTACTGTATTGCTCTCCAAAGCTTCCAGTCCTACTGCTTTCACCCTTCTCATTATTGAAATATATACTGTATATACACAAGAGAATGATAATAGTTACCATTGTTAAAAAACTGATAATCAGTGGTTTATTTACTAAGCGTTGGGTTGTAAAACCTAACGCTTCTGATTGCGTTTATGACCCAAATTTAATAGGTCAGTGATTTTACTAACAAAACACAGCTAGTAAAATCATTGTCCTTTTAAAATTTCAGGCATAAACCATACCTTCCAACTTTCCTCTGTCTACAATCAGGACTTCTGCGCGGCAAAAGGGGTGTGGCATTGTGAAAAGGGGTGTGGTTTTGTGATAAAGCTGCTATAGCAAGCCACGCCTCCCATATCCATCACTGAGGGGGCATGTCCAGCACATGTGAACTTTTGGCATGCCCCCAGTCCCTCTGGGGCAGATTTATTAAGCCTGGTGAAGTGATAAATTACACGGTGATAAAGTACCAGCCAATCAGCTCCTAACTTCCATGTCACAGGCTGGGTTTGAAAAAATGACAGGTGGGAGCTGACTGGCTGGTGCTTTATCACCTTCCACTTTATCACTTCACCAGGCTTAATAAATCTGCCCCAGAGGTCTGTCTCTCATTAATAGATGCTGTGTACATGCACACAGCATCTATTCACTGCTGCTTTGCTAAGTGACCGTAGCCTCCCAACTGCCCCCCCCCCCCACCACCACCACCACCACCATGACTGCGGGAAACTGCAGCCTGCGGGTGGGACAGCGGGACACTCCCCCCAAAAACGGGACTGTCCCGTGTAAATCGGGACAGTTGGGAGGTATGCATAAACCAATGACGTGCGGTTAGGCAGATGAGGCAGAGTCTTTCCTGTCATACTAATGTTTGTGCCAGAGAATTGACTTTATAAAGTATATGAAAAATACAAAGAATATGTTAGAAATATTTGCCGGCAATACTAAATTAAGAGGGAAATCCAGGAACAGAGCATTTTGCGTCATGGTGGGAGATATGTAGTGTAGGTGTGTACTTAGCTTAAGATATGCAAGTATGTAAGATATACTGTATACAAATCTAGATACAGATGCACTTAAGTACTATGCATGCACAGTACGGAAGCCACAAATTTAATATGGGCAGCATGGCTGATGTAATGGTTAGCATTATTGCGTCACAGCACTGAGGTACTTTTGAATATGTATGCGCTATATAAGTAACTCTTAATAAATAATAACAACATAAGTCCATCTCTAACTAAGGGCCTACTTCAGCATGAGTGGTAGTTGTGCGAAAATTCGCAAAACTACAACTCATTTCACTAACATGCGGCCTTGCCCAGCACAGAGCAAGGACGCCACGCATGCCAGGTCTCCCCCGCACCAACCCTGAAATGCGAGCGCTTCACTAAAATGCAAGCGCTCGCGTATGAAGGTTAGCCCTCTGCCTGCGTAGCCTAGATGCGAAGGCAGACAGCGGGCCACCATATTTTGGGTCGCAGCAGCTGTATGTGACGTCACGCAGCTGCCGCAACCCGAATCACGGACGGTCCAGACATGCTTCCGTCCGGACCATGACCCCCCCCCCCCCCCAACGCTGTGTTGGTGCCTCTGCCTGCGCAACTCACTGTATGCTCACATGCAGCCCGGCTCCTGCATGTGCACACACTACAGAAGGGCTTCAGTATGCGGACATATCACTGATGCATTCCATACTGGATTAGGCCCTGAGGCCCTTATATACTGTATAATGCACTAAGGTTTCTACAGCTGTGACAGTTCTATGTGCCAGGAATTCTTTGCTGCTTGTAATGCACGGAAAATGTATCATAGTCTTTCCTAAGGAATGTACCTCTCCTAAATATAGCACAATTTAAAATAGGCATCAGAGAGTGTGGCTTCCACTCTGTGATAGCTACAAGTGGCCTGGATGCCTAACAGTTATATGTGATGCACTCTTAGGACTTGCCATTGGTTGTGTGGGACAGGAAAGGATGTAAAAGTCTATATGATATCCAAGTGATCATTTTGATCGCTTGAAAACAACTGATTTGCTGTGTGTGGTCATATTAAATAATCACAATTAAAATTTATTTTACTGCACATGCACAAAATTTCAAGTGTATCGGCAGGGGAGTTGGGTCAATTTCTGGTAACCCACCACCGCTGCACAGTCCTATGGGGTGTGAGGTAAACTGAGCAATGTTGCAGTAACTGGGCCACACTGCCGCTGTTAGGTCACCTTTCACCCCATTATGACTGCACATTGGAGGTCATTCCGAGTTGTTCGCTCGCAAGGCGATTTTAGCAGAGTTGCTCACGCTAAGCCGCCGCCTACTGGGAGTGAATCGACGTATTCGCAATTTTGCGATTACAAACTTCTTAGCAGTTTCAGAGTAGCTTCAGACTTACTCGGCATCTGCGATCAGTTCAGTGCTTGTCGTTCCTGGTTTGACGTCACAAACACACCCAGCGTTCGCCCAGACACTCCCCCGTTTCTCCAGCCACTCCTGCGTTTTTTCCGGAAACGGTAGCATTTTTTCCCACACGCCCATAAAACGGCCTGTTTCCGCCCAGAAACACCCATTTCCTGTCAATCACACTACGATCGCCTGAGCGAAGAAAAGGCCGTGAGTAAAAATCCTAACTTCATAGCAAATTTACTTGGCGCAGTCGCAGTGCGGACATTGCGCATGCGCACTAAGCGGAAAATCGCTGCGATGCGATGAAATTTACCGAGCGAACAACTCGGAATGAGGGCCATTGCCAACATCCTTCAGAATGTAATTGCTCTTTAACGTGTGTGTACAAATCATTAAGCAACTTAATAGTTTAGAATTAGCTCGTTACAATATACTGTAGTTAAAACATTTTTTTGGTCTACAGATTAAGCAAAAAATTCGATTTTTTTTTTAATTAGCACTTTTCCTCCTCATTTAGTATAGTGTATAGTGGGGGTAATTCAGATCTGATCGCAGCAGCAAATTTGTTAGCAGTTGGGCAAAACCATGGCCCTCATTCCGAGTTGATCGCTCGCTAGCTACTTTTAGCAGCCGTACAAACGCATAGTCGCCGCCCACAGGGGAGTGTGTTTTCGCTTAGCAAGTATGCGGACGTCTTTGCAGCGGAGTTCTGCAAAAACATTTTGCAGTTTTAGAGTAGGTCTGGACTTACTCAGTCCTTACAATCACTTCAGTCTTTTTGTTCCCGGAATTGACGTCAGACACCCGTCCTGCAAACGCCTGGACACGCCTGCGTTTTCCCTACCACTCCCAGAAAATGGTCAGTTGACACCCACAAACGCCCTCTTTCTGTTAATCTTCTTGCGATCGGCTGTGCGTATGGAATCGTCGTAGAAGCCATCGCTGGGTAACGAACCACTGTGTACTCGTATGACGCGCCTGTGCATTGCGGTGCATACGCATGCACATATTAGCCCCGTTCTGCCATGATCGCTGCGCTGCGAAAATCTGTAACGAGCGATCAACTCGGAATGTGCACTGCAGGTGGGGCAGATATAACATTTGCAGAGAGAGTTAGATTTGGGTGGGTTATTTTGTTTCTGTAGCGGGTAAAATACTGGCTGTTTAATTTTTACACTGCAGTTTAGATTTCAGATTGAACACACCCCACCCAAATCTAACTCTCTCTGCACATGTTATATCTGCTCCCCCTGCACTGTATATGGGGCCTAATTCAGACCTGATCGCTGCTGTGCGTTTTTGTAGATGTGCTAAATTTAGCACATCTACGATCAAGTCTGAATTAGGCCCATGGTTTTGCCTAACCGCTAACAAATTTGCTGCTGCGATCGGATCTGAATTAGGCCCAGCATTTCAATTTTGATTTGTATGTGTCAAAAAAGTATTACAGTCACAGAAATAGACTATAGGTTTATAT
Source organism: Pseudophryne corroboree (assembly GCF_028390025.1). Lineage (NCBI taxonomy): Eukaryota > Metazoa > Chordata > Amphibia > Anura > Myobatrachidae > Pseudophryne > Pseudophryne corroboree. The sequence goes on along the minus strand of NC_086446.1, from coordinate 423,598,171 downwards.
ATGGGTGTATACCATACCACACAAACACATTGCATAGGTGAGTTTAAAGAATTTGTGCACTAAGCATACATAGGAAAAGACACACGCAAAAAGTTTATTTATGGGTATCTTGATTCAGATTTATCTAGCTCAAAATCAGTAACATTTGCACAAGACATATGTCAGGCATATAAATGTATATACTTAATGCCGCAATACATCTGCTGCTATTTGGGGGCAGGGCTGTGACGACCTACGTTGGCCTACATTTCCAAAATGGGGGAGTGACGAGGAAAGGCTCTCTGTCAGAAGACAGAGATTTCTGGCCTCTTTGTTGGATCTGCGGCCAGGGCCGGATTTCCCATAAGGCAACCTAGACACCAGCCTAGGACACGCGGGTACTTAATGATCCATCACAAAGGCTGGCTTCTAGTTAAATGTTTTACAGAGGCTCAGTAATGGGGCTCAGACCAGTATTAAGCTCCATGTGCCTTTGCAAAACGTTCCCAGAAGTGCACTGCGCGACATCAAGCGGTCCCACTGTCTGCACTGCAGTGTATCAGATGGCCCGCAGCCCAGCCCCAGCACAGCAACAGCTGCCATTGCCAGCACCATGGGCGGATTGGGCCGGTGAAATAATGGGGCATTTCCCGCTGGGCCAGCCTACATGCCCAGCATACCACACAGTAACTACTGCACCCACTCTGACTCTCCCGAGTAGCGCCAATTTATCATTGCTGAGATCGGAGCTCAGCTCCAATCGGGCATTCACAGAAGCTCACTGTATAGTCAGTGAATGGGTAGGCAAAATGCACGCCACCAGCTCACGGCCCTCTACCTCTCACCTGCTCGCTATGATGTGCTGGCCTTTCCTCTACAGGGATGCTCTATCTCCACAGACAGTCCTCCCCAAGCCGATGATGCTGCTCCCAGCGATAACTCAGCTGGACGTCACCAGGTAAACAATCTCTCCCCACAACTGCCATTTGGGGAGTTTCCAGGATGGGTGTACCTTATATAGTATATAGTCGCCATTCTCTTGTCCTGCTTTGCGTGTGAGCTCTGTCTCTGGTTCCCCCGGAACGAGCATGAGGAGCTTTTACAAACTTCTCCCTTTATGTTTGCTCTCCCATATTACCCCAGAAGCTGGCAAAATAAATTTTCTCTTGTTTTCTCTATCGTCCTAAGTGGATGCTGGGGTTCCTGAAAGGACCATGGGGAATAGCGGCTCCGCAGGAGACAGGGCACAAAAGTAAAGCTTCCACAGGTCAGGTGGTGTGTACTGGCTCCTCCCCCTATGACCCTCCTCCAGACTCCAGTTAGATTTTTGTGCCCGGCCGAGAAGGGTGCAATTCTAGGTGGCTCTCATAAAGAGCTGCTTAGAGAGTTTAGCTTAGGTTTTTTATTTTACAGTGATTCCTGCTGGCAACATATACATATATACATATATTATATACAGTAATATAGTCACGGTGCTAATGATTTAAATAATGTAAGATAGAGATGCCAATATGCAATCAGCCAATCTGAAGCAGTACAGTAGTTCTGCAGATAGTCTTTTAGTTTCATACCCAATTAAGTTATTGTTTTTTAAAAGTGTAATCTATTGCTGGTCCTGGACGACTGATGTCAAGATGACAACTATCTATGTCACAGTTATGCAAACATGGCCTTATGGTACTCTGTTACCATAGTTACAATTGGGTTTAGTGTGAGTGGCCGGCGGCCGGGATCCCGGGGGCCAGCATACCAGCGCCGGGATCCCGACCGCCGGCATACCAACAGCTGGGTGAGCGCTAATGAGCTCCTTGCAGTCTTGCTGCGCTCACCACGCTGCGGGCATGGTGGCGCGCTATGCGCCCTGCGCTATTTATTCTCCCTCCAGTGGAGTCATGGACCACCAAGAGGGAGGATATGTGTCATCATGCCGGCGGTCAGGAACCGGGTGCCGGTATGCTGGTCGCCGGGATCCCGTCCGGCGGCATACTGAAGACCACCCTTACAATTATATACCCCTGTCCACCTCTGATACGCCTCTCTAGAAATAAGGAGTTGGAAAGCAACAAGGCACCACTTTCTATGTACAAATCTAAGTGTAAAAAAAGACATGTAAAAGCTTGGTGAGTATAGCAATAATGTACTGTTACCAAAAGCAACCAGACATTCTTTTTTAGTCTAACTTTTACTAGGCTTGCCCAGTGCATTATTTATATTATATGACTTGGCTATCACACTTCTAGAAGGCCAGCTTTGTGTAATGTATAGTACTGGCTAGTTCTAGATTTATTACATGTTCTATGTCCCACAAGTCACTGTATTTTTTTTTCTGTATTATATATTATTTTTTAGTTTTTATTAGTTAGTCCCATATCTAATAGTGTTGGGGAAAAGGGCGTTTTTTAAGTCATAGTAGAAATAGATTGGGATCTTTCTAAACTACTGTGTAGATGGATGCTGTATGTGGGTGGTGGTAGTTGCATCATTGCAACTCACTTTGTCATACAGGAAGTGTTTGTAATACAGGCAGTGCCTTTGCATGATTGCATTGAGTAAAGACACACTTCTGCAGCTCTCCAAAGTCATTCATACACAGAGCTAAGTTATCCAGATGTACTCCAAAAGCCTCCAAATATTGGCAGATCCTATGAATGTAATAGGTGTCACTGATGTGCAATGAAGGTTAGCACACATGGTAGACTTAACTTCTGTGGATTGGTAGAAATAAGGTGCAGAATAGCACAGGGACAGATTTGTAAAGACACCCAGGGGCACGTCCTATACACTGGAGTCAGAATGGAAGGAGAAAGATGCCCAGAGAATAGTGCATATGCAGTAGTGCACTTGGGAGGTTGGAGGTCACATCTCCAGCTACATCAGATCCTTGTGCCTGGGGGATAGAGACAAAAATTGCAACGTAAGAACCAGCAAGCCCTGCTATTTGCTAATTTCATACATGCCTCTCAAACAGCAATACAGAAAAATAAGCTTTATTACAATACACACAGTATATATACAGTCTATGTGTATGTGTTAATTTATATATATATCTAAATAGATAGATCAGATAGATACTGTAGATAGATAGATAGATAGATAGATAGATCAGCGTGCCTGAGAGTGAAATGGCACTGAGTCCTGGACGCGGTAATGTATATAGAATCCAAAACCCACAAGAATCTGACGCCGGGAGGATTAAATTTTGCCTCAAAGTGGGATCCAAGTCTGGCAGAAGGACCCGAGTCGCTGCTCGATTCACCCAGATACCGTAAATTACAGGTAATCCGAACCACTCATCTCATCTTTTATATATATATATATATTAGAGATGAGCAGGTTTTGCTCTCAGAAAACCGAACCCCCCGAACTTCATGTGCTTATAGGGGTGCTGCAGATGTATATGAGTGTTGCTATCCTGGCTGTCACTGTGTTGTACAGGGGGCAGGGGCATTGTCATCTTGTATGCAGTGAAAATACAGGGGTGCTGACTGTCTTGTGTGCTGTAAAAATTCAGGGGTGTAGTGAAAATAAATGTACACTGGCCCTGCCTTGTATGCTGTACAAATTCAGGGGTGCAGTGAAAATAAATGTACACTGGCCCTGTCTTGTATGCTGTAAAAATTCAGGGGTGCATTGAAAATAAATGTACACTGGCCCTGTCTTATATGCTGTCAAAATTCAGGGGTACAGTGAAAATAAATGTACACTGGCCCTGTATGCTGTAAAAATACAGGGGTGCTGTTATTAAAATAAAAGTACACTGGTCCTGTAGGCTGTAAAATTACATGGGTGCTGTTGTTAAAATAAAAGTACACTGGTCCTGTATGCTGTAAAACTACAGGGGTGCTGTTGTTAAAATAAAAATACACTGGTCCTGTATGCTGTAAAAATACAGGGGTGCAGTTGTTAAAATAAAAGTACACTGGTCCTGTATGCTGTAAAAATACAGGGGTGCTGTTAAAATAAAAGTAAACTGGTCCTGTATGCTGTAAAAATACAGGGGTGCTGTTGTTAAAATAAAAGTACACTGGTCCTGTATGCTATAAAAATACAGGGGTGCTTTTGTTAAAATAAAAGTACACTGGTCCTGTATGCTGTAAAAATACAGGGGTGCTGTTAAAATAAAAGTACACTGGTCCTGTATGCTGTAAAAATACAGGGGTGCTTTTCTTAAAATAAAAGTACACTGGTCCTGTATGCTGTAAAAATACAGGGGGGGCTGTTGTTAAAATAAAAGTACACTGGTCCTGTATGCTGTAAAAATACAGGGGTGCTTTTGTTAAAATAAAAGTACACTGGTCCTGTATGCTGTAAAAATACAGGGGTGCTGTTGTTAAAATAAAAGTACACTGGTCCTGCATGCTGTAAAAATACAGGGGTGCTGTTGTTAAAATAAAAGTACACTGGTCCTGTATGCTGTAAAAATACAGGGGTGCTGTTGTTAAAATAAAAGTACACTGGTCTTGTATGCTGTAAAAATACAGGGGTGCTTTTCTTAAAATAAAAGTACACTGGTCCTGTATGCTGTAAAAATACAGGGGGGTTGTTGTTAAAATAAAAGTACACTGGTCCTGTATGCTGTAAAAATACAGGGGTGCTGTTGTTAAAATAAAAGTACACTGGTCCTGTATGCTGTAAAAAATACAGGGATGTTCTGAAAATACAGGAGTGCTGGCACTGTCCGCGGTTGCGATGTCTAGGCCTGCCTTTCACAACACTGTATGGGAAGAGGAGGCTCCTACCATTTTTTGCATGCTCTCTGCAAGTGCTGGGAGGAGCACCACCAGTCCAGTTGCTGATATTGAGATTGAGGATGTCACTGTAGAAGTACACCAGGATGAGAAGGATATTGGTGTAGCTGGCGCTGAGGAGGAAGTTGAAAATGAGGATTCTGATGGTGATGTGGTTTGTTTGAATAAGGCACCAGTGGAGACAGTTGTTGTTCATGGGATGAAAAAGCCCATTGTCATGCTTGGGCAAAATACCAAAAAAGCTACATCTTCAGTGTGGAATTATTTCTCCAAAAATCCGGACAACAGGTGTCAAGCCATCTGTTGCCTTTGTCAAGCCATAATAAGTAGGGGTAAGGACATTAACCACCTAGGAACAACCTCCCTTATACGTCACCTGCAGTGCATTCATCATAAGTCATTGTCAAGTTCAGAAACTTTGGGTAATAGCGTAAGCAGTCCACTGACACCTAAATGATGTGGTTTGTTTGAATATTATTTCTCTGTGAGGATGAGGATATTAACACTGAAGGGGGGAATATGAGGATGAGGACGACATCTTTCCTCTGTAGAGCCAGTTTGTGCAAGGAGAGATTGATTGCTTCTTTTTTGATGGGGGACCAAACAAACCAATAATTTCAGCCACAGTCGTGTGGCAGACCCTGTCGCTGAAATGATTGGTTTGTTACAGTGTGCATGTCCTGTTTATACAACATAAGGGTTGGTGGGAGTGCCCAAGGACAATTCCATCTTGCATGTCTTTTCTTTGTCCAGGGGTGTTGCTCCACTGCCATTTAAGTCCAGGGGTTCTGTTGCCTGTCTGCTGTGCTATGTAATTCTCCAGTGGTGCTGCCTATGCTGTATAAATCCTGGGGTGCTGCCGTATAATTCCAGGGGTGCTGCTGTACTTGATCCTAGGTTTAAATTAAAGCCTAGAGCAGATTATGAAACAAGCTTCAACATCACAAACAGATTTGTGAAAACATAGCCACAAAGATGGAAATTGCAATTTTGATGAAGTGTTTTCAAATGAGACCACATTTCTGGTCAAAATCAGTCAGTCTCAGAAGAGACAGTTTCATAATTCAGCGCAACTGCCGGAGAGGTAAAAGAGAGATTTTCTGCCAGAGCATTAGAGAGCAGTTCTTCTCAATAATTTCATGTTAGGGACTCACTCAAATGAATGGCTCAAATTAGTCAACCTTAATTTTGATTTATTATTAATGTTCCACATTTTGGCATTATTTATTTACAGGATGCGCATTTGTTGTACAGGGTTCTTTTTCTAAAGGCTGCGTAGGGTTATCGCAAAACCTTGCAGTGTTAGAAGAACAGAGTTTCAGTGATCTTGCATTGCATCAGCTTTCCATTGCACTGCAGCACTAGATGGGCCAGGAGCTCCTGTAAGGCACAAACAGTTACTGAATAAGGCCCAGTATGGAGTCTCATGGCACTTACAGCCAGGAAGATGTCTGGCTTGCCAGGCTGAGGCATGCTGTGGGCACAGAGGTTTGCATTGCTTCCTCCCACAAGCCTACTTATAGTATGAAATTATTTTTGACTGTAGATTGGTAAGCTCCACTAGGGCAGGGGCTCAAAAACAAAACATTCACTGCACAGACCTGCTTAGTACTGTACCGAACCCACCCGAACTCAACTTGCCCCATCCGTGGCTGCTGTGGGGCTGAGGAGGGGCTGCTAAAACATCTAAGGGGCTGCTTTATTTAAAAATTAAATTGTTATGTTTACACTCAGTTCTGTAGTTTTGTAGGTGGTGCCTTGTAACGCTCACTCAATTACCCACTGTCCAGCAGTCTTTTAGCCTCCTGCAATGCTAGGCTTCTCCTATAGCAGCCACCTTTCAAGGGGAAATTAGGTCTACCCCGTACTCAGATGCCCTGAGGTTTTATGTATGGACAAGGTGACTATCGGAGGCTGGGCAGGGGTAAATGCAGTACGGTGAGACGTTCACCAGACACAACCTTACTACAATGCTAAGGCACAGACTGAGGGGTAAATAAGGAGTGCACGTGAGTGCAACAATGCACTGATAAAATTTAACCAAAATGATCTTGCAAATGCAACAATGCACAGGATGGAATGAATGTAACACAAATGATTTGTAAATGCAACAATGCACAGGATGAAATGAATATAACACAAATGATTTGTAAATGCAACAATGCAGGGGATGGAGACAATAAAGAAATATAGGCAAAGGCAGTGCATGTGTGGAAATTCCACTCCAAAACCTGAATACAAGGCTAGCTGGATTCAATCAGGAAAGCAGTCGGACAGGGTCTCAGAATAACAGGTGTTCACAGGCTGACAGGTTCTCACTTAGAGCAGAACTATCACCAGCGATTTGGGGAGTGAATTGAAAGTGCATATAAATGCCCTCCAACCAATCAGAATCCTAATTGCAAAATAAGTGCAGCTGCCCTGCTGCACATAACCTATTTAGTAAGCAACGGGGAACGCTGTCCCCGAGTCCGGCGGCTCCCAGTGACCTGCATCAGCCTGTTGCTAGGTGCCGGGCAGGAACCAGGAGACCTTGCACCTTGCGTCCGCCTGTTGCTAGGCATCAGCTGGAGGTGTGGTGTCCCAGCTCCCAGGCAACGGCCGGCGCTAAAAGAAATATGAAAAAAATAAACAAGACACACAGGTATGCTCACATGCGTGTAACTGGGACACACAGGTATGCTCACATGTGTCTAACTGGGAGTTGTGAAATGCAAAAACAAGGCATCTGACAAAAAATATGTAAATAAAAATGCAATTAAAAAAAAAATGGAAAAAAAGAAACCCATGAGATTTTCACAAAATAAGTCTCCAGACTCCATGGAGGTGAAAATATCCAATCTTGATCCTGTGTAATACACCAGTTTATTTGCTTCCCAGCATTAAATCCGAGATTCTCTTAATCCCTGAAAATAGAGAAAGGGGTACAAATTCGGAGGCTTTGGCCCCTAGTTTTCAGTTTGTCCAGTAATGTGGTAATTATATATTTGCTTGGTTGAATATCTTTCCATTCCACACCAATATAGGAGTGGAGGTGAAAGCCTGTGTGTTGTTCCTGATTGCGTGTGCCTCTCTAATTTTTAATCACATACTTGACACTGTCCTCTTCCTTTTGCCTCTTCTAATAATGTGAAAAGTCATCAAAGAAGGAGGTGGTATGTTTGTAGCTAGCTATGATTCGGAGAACTTGGTGAGCTTTTTCCAGGGGGACCACCTGTCGCTGAAATGATGGGTTTATTAAACTGTGCATGTCCTGTTTATACAACATAAGCGTGGGTGAGAGGGCCCAAGGACAATTACATCTTGCACCTCTTTTTTTTCTTTGCATTATGTGCTCTTCTTTGATCCTGCGAAAAGAATAAGAATTTCAGCAGATGCTTCACAATTTGGCCTAGGCTCAGTGCTGTTACAAGAACATGAGGATACATGGCAACCAGTAATCTATGCATCAAGAGCACTGACAAGTGCTGAAACAAGGTATGCTCAGATAGAAAAAGAACTTCTAGCGATCACATATGCATGTGAGCGATTTCATCAGTTTGTGTATGGTCAAACATTTACAGTGTAAAACTGACCGCAAGCCATTGGTAGCTATCATGACTAAATCATTACATGACTGTTCCATGAGAATTCAACGAATGCTTATCAGACTACAGAAATATGATGTACACTTGCTGTACTGTCCCGGCAAATACATGTACATTGCTGATACACTTTCTCGTGCTGTGGACAAAAGTGAAGGTTCCAAAAGTCTGATGGATAAAGAGATAGAAGCCTATGTTAATTTGATCGTAGCTTCTCTACCAGTGTCTCTTGCAAGACAAGAACAGATTAGGAAAGAAACTGAGACAGATGACACAATGAAAGTGTTGAAAGATATCATTCTGAAAGGTTGGCCAGCAGAAAAACATGCGTGCCTGCTGTCTATCCATGATTATTGGATGTACCGCAGTGACCTTACAGTTGTCGATGGTATTATTTACAAAGGCAATAGGTTTGTCATACCTGCACGACTAATAAAAACTATGCTGTGCAAGATACATGAAGGCCACTTAGGAGAAGAAAAATGTAAGCAGAGATTACGTGAAGTTCTGTATGGGCCAAGAATGAACCAAGACATAGCACAGACTACAGCTACATGTGAAGTATGTCTTACGTATAGACCGAAACAACAAGTTGAGCCACTGAGTCCTCACGCAGTGCCAGAGAAACCATACCAGAAAGTTGGCGCAGATTTGTTTGATTGTAATGGGAAAACGTACATTGTTGTGACTGATTATTACTCTAACTACCCTGAGGTGAAGACACTACATACAACTACTAGTATAGCCATAATCAATTTCATGAAGTCAATCTTTGCAAGGCATGGTGTTCCTATAGAAGTGTTCACTGACAATGGTCCTCAGTTTTCCAGTGCTGAATTTAGACAATTTGCTGATGAGTGGGAATTTGTCCATACTACGTCAAGTACCCACTATCCACGCTCAAATGGGTTGGTGGAAAGTTCAGTAAAAACTGTAAAGAGTCTCATGAAAAAAGCTCAAGAAGGTAAAGAAGATTTCTACAAAAGTCTTTTAATCTACCGCAGTACACCTTTACAGATTGGACTTTCTCCTGCACAAATGCTGATGGGAAGGAGGATTAGAGCAAATCTCCCGATACATGATGAACTGCTTAATACACATAACTCAGAATTGGTCAGACTGAGTAAGGAACGTCAACAGGCAAAACAGAAACTGTTCCATGACAGGCGAACAAAAAGCTTATCTGATCTAAAATCGGGTGACCAAGTCCGTCTCAGAGATCACGAGAAAGGTATTTGGGTAAAGAAAGGTATTGTGCAAGCACAAGTAGCACCAAGATCTTATACTATACGTACAGAGCGTGGAACGGAAGTAAGAAGAAATCGGGTGGATTTAAGATCTCAACCTAACCATAATGAAGACAACATGACTGAAGAATACCCTTCATCTGACATGTATGATGATCCTCATAATGGTGAACAAACCACAATTCTAGAAAGGTCCAACATGGTAGACTGTGTATGAAAGACCCAAAAGGGAAATACGCAGACCTGAGAGACTCATTGAAATGTGTTAGATGATGTTCTTAATATGATGTTGTTAATTGTTGCATTGAAGCGTACAGGGCTTATCTTTAAAGAAAAGAGGATGTGATGTTAGTGTATTAGAATGCTTAATATTTGTAGACAGTCCCTTACTAATATGTGTAAGCCTGAATCTTCAGTGATGGTCCCTGGGACCAGGGGGATGCTGGGAAGTGGGTGGTCCAGTGTGCAGTGTGCCTGGAGTTGATGATGGAATAAAACAGCACAGCAGTGAACTCACATGTCTCTGTATCCTTATGACTGGATTTACAAACATATGAACAAAACAGGGCCTAGTTTTTAAAACTGCCATCCTGTCTACCACTGCAGTGCCACTCCTAGATGGGCTAAGTGTTTGTGCCGCCCACTTGTGGGCTACCTCGGTGCAACCTTTTGGCCTAAAAACAATATTGTGAGGTGTGAGGTGTTCAGAATAGACTGAAAATGAGTGGAAATGGATGTTATTGAGGTTAATAATACCATAGGATCAAAATTACCCCCAAATTCTGTGACAATTCCATCTTGCATGATACTACTGAGAACTGACACTGAGCAGCACGATGCAGCACAAGACACTGTACTAGTATTAGTAATGTAGTATTACTGAGCAGCACGATGCAGCACAAGACAATGAGCAGTGATACTGAGCACTGATGATACTACTGAGAACTGACACTGAGCAGCACGATGCATGTCTTTTTTTATTTATCTTTGCATCATGTGCTGTTTGGGGACTATTTTTTTAAGTGCCATCCTGCCTGACACTGCAGTGCCACTCCTAGATGGGCCAGGTGTTTGTGTCGCCCACTTGGGTCGCTTAGCTTAGTCATCCAGCGACCTCGGTGCAAATTTTAGGACTAAAAATAATATTGTGAGGTGTGAGGTGTTCAGTATAGACTGGAAATGAGTGGAAATTGTGGTTATTGAGGTTAATAATACTATAGGATCAAAATTACCACCAAATTCTATGAGTTTAGCTGTTTCTGAGGGTTTTTTTTTAAATCACCCGAATCCAAAACACATCCGAATCCAAAACCCGAAAGGGTGGTTTTGCCAAAACGCGTCCAAATCCAAAATACGACCGCGGACCCGAATCCAAAACCAAAACACGAAAAATGCCCGCTGCACATCTCTAGGCAAAACCAATCCAGATCCAAAACACGAACGGAGATCCAGATCCAAAACCAGAACACAAAACCCACACATCTCTAATATGGATACAGTGTGTGTGTGTGTGTGTGTGTGTGTGTGTGTGTGTGTGTGTGAAATGAGGACAGGTAGGCAAACATCACTGTTAAGCAATGATGTCTGTTGTAGAATATAGTTGTGCATTACAGTGTAATGAAACAATAACTTCCATAAATTACTGTGACCACAGAGGAAAAGGTAGGATAACAAAACATCCATTTTAATAAAAACTGTAACATACAAGACTTGATTAACCTTGTTCTGAGTGGGAATGCTAAAAGCATGTTACAAAGCCATATTTAATACAATCTGTTGCCTGCAGCTTTACCTGTGTTGAAGTTGCTTATACTAAAACCATAAAATGATTGCATTAAAATGGAAGATATCCTCTAATTTTCTCAGTTATTCATACTGTATATATGCATTACATAAGGGCCCTATTGTGGGAATGGCCCGTGTGATTAGCAACGATACACAGACTGACAGTGGAAGGCACTTACACCCACCACTCGCCCCTAGGTCATGCAGCAAAGTAATCAGTCCCTTACATGGCTATCAGAGAGCGAAGGTGGCTGATTTAGAGTTATGAGCAAATCCAGCAAAATATGTAATATATGCACCTGTAAATAATAACACTTTGTGCTGCCGCGGAGAAATTTAACATATACAACCCGATTTAAGGTTGTGAGGGGTATACAGTATCGGGTGTAGTATGGTATGCCGGCGGCCGGGCTCCCGGCGACCAGCATACCGGCGCCGGAAGCCCGACCGCCGGCATACTGACAGCGTGGAGAGCGCAAATGAGCCCCTTGCGGGCTCGCTGCGCTCGCCACGCTGCAGTCACGGTGGCGCGCTATTTTATTCTCCCTCCAGGGGGGTCGTGGACCCCCACGAGGGAGAAAAAGTGTCCGTATGCCGGCTGTCGGGATTCCGGCGCGGGTATACTGTGCGCCGGGATCCCGACAGTCGGCATACTGAAGACCACCCTACAGTATCACCTAGTTTAGTATACTATGTATATTTCATCATATCATCTTCATCATTATTTTGTTGTAAGGTGCCACAAATTCCACACCATCAACAGCACACAAATACTGTACATGAATACAATTAGCATAACAACAAATACATTTACAATAAGCACAGTAACAAAAACATGAATACAATAATCAGAATGACCAGCACGCACTAAGTAGTTTCCCACAAAAGATACATTTATTGTATAAAAGTACAAAAATGGTGTAAGGAAAAAATGGCTATCTGATAAGCACTTCACACAGAATGTGGGCTAAAATAGAAAACATAACATGCATATACTGTAATTCATGTCCTTAATCAATGATGTTTCTCTCTGCTTGGAGGTTAGAGATAGAAGGAATGGTATTTCAAAGGGAGGGAGTGATGTTTCTGGTCCGGAGCATATCATAAAAATATAAAGGATAAATTATATTAAAAATAAGATAAACAAGAAAAAGGCAACATATAAAGTACAACATGGTATGATAATAAACTAAGCATTCGGATGCCATATGAAATAATGGGAAAAAGCATAAGAGATTGTGACTATTTTTTAAAGGAACCATTTGAGCTTGAAATCTTTGTTCAAGCCCCTTGGGGATGTGATTTTTAGTTTAAATATCCACTCCATTTCTCTTCGAACTAATCTGGATTTGATGTGTCTGTTTCTCCAGGTGTTTTTAACGTTCTCAGCTCCTATAAAACTTTTAATGCGATTAGCGGAGTAGGAGTGCGTCTTGAAATGTTCAATGAGGACATTTTCAATCGTTTTTTAATGTTTCGGAAATGTTCCCCCATTCTCGTTTTAAGGCTCTTGAAGAACATCTACTGTATAGCGATTAAACTCTGAAATAATTAACAGAAATTATATGTTATGTAAGTTGTATGAATAAGACAATTGTATCCTATTGGCCTAGATGTGATTTGCTTTTGCGTATCAAAATGGCTGCTATGCTATGTCCTGAATGTTAACTTATTTGGGGGACGGTGGGGATAGTTTATGCTCTTCTTTGGAGTCAGTGAACAGATAATCTCATACCAGTCGTAAAAGGTTGTGTGCTAAAGCTTCTTTCTTCACTCCCCAAGTAACCAGATCTTTCACACGAGGTCAAGAAGTGAAAATCCTAAAGAGTTATGGGAACATCCCTTTATAGGACTTTTGTATTTATCTGGGCTGCCCCAAGCCCCCTATCTAATGGGAGACAGTTACTTGGAAGTGAGTAACATAGTAACATGGTATCTAAGGTTGAAAAAAGACAATTTGTCCATCGAGTTCAACCTATTTGTGGTCTCCTATGCAGTATTATTTTTGGACTAATTTTGTCTGATGCTGATGTCAGCCGTTGTGCTTTATTCCTCTTTTTTTTAAATAACTATAGTGCGTGACTAAGCACTATAACCCTGGATATCTTTATCCAGTAGGAATTTATCTAACCCATTCTTAAAAGTGTTGACTGAGTCCCCATTACTACTCTCTCAAGCAGGGAATTCCAAACACGTATTGTCCTTACTCTGAAAAACCTTTTCGCCGCTTTGTGTGGAATCTCCTCTCCTCTAACCTAAGCAAGTGTCCACGTGTCCTCTGTGCTGATCTTACCAAAAACAGCTCCCGTACAAGCTCTGTGTATTGTCCCCTTATATATTTGTAGATATTGATCATGTCCCCTCTTAGTCTCCTCTTTTCTAGTGTAAACATGCCTAGCCTTGAAAGCCTTTCCTCATATTCCAGCGTCTCCATGTCCTTAATTAGTTTGGTCGCCCGCCTCTGAACCTTTTCTAGCTCCAGGATATCCTTTTTATAGTATGGTGCCCAAAATTGTATATACTGTAGTATTCAAGATGTGGCTTCACTAGTGACTTATATAATGGTAGTATAACACTCTCGTCCCTTGAATCAATTCCCCGTTTTATGCATGCTAATATCTTATAAGCCTTCTTTGCTGTAATCCTACTTTGGGTACTGCTGCTTAATTTGCTATGTGAACACCCAAGTCTTTTTCCAGTACAGAATCCCCTAAATATTACCCCATTTAGTATTTAGGTGTTATTTTTATTCTTGCTACCACAGTGCATTACCTTACACTTGTCTGTGAAGCTCATTCTCCATTTTGCTGCCCATGCTTCTAGTTTAACTAAATCGTTCTGAAGAGACTCAGCATCCCCCCCCCCCCCCTCATATTTATAACCTTACACAATTTAGTATCATCTGCAAAAATTGACACCATGCTCTCTAGACCTACTGTTAGGTCGTTAATTAAAATGTTGAACAATAGTGGTCCAAGTACAGACCCTTGTGGCAGACCACTTAGCACTTCAGTCCAATTTGAATATGATCCATTAACCACAACACGCTGATCCCTATTATCTAACCAATTTCTGACCCAAGTGCATATTGTGCTCCCTAGCCCTATTTCTTGTAGCTTATAGATAAGTTGCATGTGTGGTACTTTGACAAAAGCTTTGGCAAAGTCTAAAAAGATTACATCCGCCTCCTTACCCTGATCAAGGTTCGCACTTACTGTTTCATAAAAGCCAAGTAAGTTGTTTTGACATGATCTGTCCTTCACAAATCCATGTTGGTTCCTTTTAATGACCTTATTGACTTCAAGGAACTTCTGAATAGTATCCCTTAGAATACCTTCCAATACTTTCCACTATAGATGTAAGACTAACTGGTCTATAATTACCCGGTTCAGCTTTACTTCCGCTATACGCAGTGTTTGGGAACCATACCTGATATAACTGAATCTTTGAAGATCAAAAATAGTGTGTCACAACTGAGGGCTGAACTGCAGGAGAAGTCCACAGTGAACTGCACACTGTATTCACAGGATAGACAATGGAAGCACTGACAATCTTCTGGGAGCTGGGACAGGATATTTATACATGTTGCATAGCAGGGATTGGTCTGGCAATTATGACATGGCTCCAGCTGTACTGAGGATAGGTGAATGGGTATCATGTGTCGAAGTCCAAGATGGCTGCGCCCATTAAAAGAACCAGAAGGGGAACTAAGTACTGTGAAGCATGAGTACAAACAACAATGGTGGCCGCAGCAGCCGGACTCCACGTGCCCAGACGCGCACAGCGACCACAGGGATGGAAGTGCCGGCTGGGACACACAGAACGTGCATCCAGCAGAAGACCACAGGCGCGGCAATGACGCCAGTGACGGGGCTGAGAGCACTGCACCACCGTGAGTACATTTACTGAGGAGGCCGCTGATACCAGCGTTGTAGGCAGTAACCATAACCATAGTTAAAGCCTGGCCCTGGCTCGCTGAGCCAGCCTCAGGAGACATCTGACGGGTAGAAAACGATGTCTCAGTACCCGGATAGTGACATAGTGGTCTTGCTAGTTCAGAGTGACGCTCCATAAGAACCCTTGGGTGAATTCCATCGGGATCAGGTGACTTAATTTTTACATTTTTTAATCGGTCACAGACTACCTCCTCAATTAAATAAGCACTTAGCAGTGGGACATTATCTTTGTTGAGATTATGTGTTAAGGGCCCCATACACTACAGCGACATGTTGGAGGCTAAAGTCGGATGCAAATTCCCTTGAACCGCCTGGCAGCTTCCCAGGCGGCAGGATCGCATATGATACATCATATGCAGTCCTTCTGCATATGATGTATCATATGCGATCCCAGCCATACCTGCGGTATCCGACATATCACGAGTGCAGCACTAACGACCTAGGGGCTCTAATCCGATGCTCACGGGAATGCAGATCGGATGTAAAACACATCCAATTTGCCACTTTTCATCCGATTTATCGGCCCAAAAGGTCAAAATTGGATGAAATCGGGCATTATCGTTGTAGTGTATGGGGCCCTTTAGTCCCTGCATTTGGTCCTCTCTTGTAAATACCGTTGAAAAAAAATCATTTAGTTTGTCCGCTATGTCATTATCATTTTTATTAAGACTCCCAACTTGTCTTTTAAAGTCTTTAATCTCTTGCTGTTGATGTATTCAAAAAAAATGGTTTGGGATTTGCTTTGCTTTCCTTTACTACTAGTTTTTCATTTTCTACTTTAGCCGCTCTTATTTCTTTTTTGCATATTTTATTACAATCCTTATAGTGCTGAAATGACTCCACATTCCCGTCAGATTTGTATTTTTTGAATGCTCGCCTTTTTTTGCCCATTAGTTCCTTTATCTTTTTGTTAAGCCACATTGGTTTGGGTTTTTTATTCCTTTTTTTTTTTTGCTGCTCGTGGGAATAAATTTGTGAGTATTTTTAACTAGCAGTGATTTTAATGCATCCCATTTCTCCATAGTTTTTTTTTTCATGAAACAAAATTTCCCATTCAATGTCCCTTAAAGCTTCCCTCATCATGTTGGCTTTGCTAAAGTTTAGAGTCCTAGTTGAGCCAGTATAGGACTGCTTATGAAAACTGATATTGAATGTGATCATATTGTGGTTGCTGTTTCCTATTTGCTCCCCTACTATAATATTTGATACCAATTCTCCATTGTTTGTTAATACCAGGTCTAAGATTGCATTGTACCTAGTTGGTTCCTCGATTAATTGAACTAAGTACTGTAGTTATCATTTAGTGTGTTTAAAAACATATTAGCCCTAGCAGTATCACATGAATTGTTTTTCCAATTAATCTCTGGGTAGTTAAAATCTCCCATTACTACTATGTCTCCTACTCCTGCTGCTCTTTCAATTTGCTTCAGTAACAATTCCTTATCAGACACATTGATACCAGGCGGCCTGTCGCATAACCCCAATACTAACTTTTTTATTCCTTTACCCCTGCATGCAATTACTACCCATAACGTCTCAACAGTATTTACAGTCCCCTCTTGAATATCTTTCCGTATATCAGGTTTTAAAAATGGATTTACGTAAAGACACACCCCTCCACCCTGTTTATTTAATCTGTCTCTCCTGAACAGCGTATAACCCTCTAGATTGACTGTCCAATCAGGAGATTCGTCCCACCAAGTTTCAGTAATGCCTATAATATCATACTGTTTGCTTGCTGCAAGGATTTCTAGTACCCCCTTTTTACCTGTAAGGCTTCTAGTGTTTACATACATACAATTAAGATAAGTATTTCCCCTTGTGCTAGGAACATCATTCTCTTTAACCAAAAAAACAGAGGGAACTATCGCAACTGCGCACTGCTAGGAGTGATTAATAAAAATGTCAAAAAGTTTTTAAATAATGTCTGTTTGGATGATGATGAGGGAGGTGTTGTTCAATCTTCTCCTTTCTCTTCCTTTTCTATTTTCAATCGATCTTCTTCAATTTCACCAAATGTCCCTCAAAGACAGTGAAAAAGAGCAATATTTTGTAGGGTGTCTTAAATTTCAGGGGATTCTAGGTTGTATAGCTCATTAAGATGGTTCGTACCGTACTCACGTATAGTACGGAGAATTTCCCACGTATAAAGGTTTCTTTTATGGACTCAAGATTTCACCCGGCTGGATGGTTTGTTCTGTGTTTTCTTTCAAATTCTCACCAAGTGGTGTCGCAGCACAAGAGATACCGGGGGAAAGAATGTCCCAATTACTGAATATACCACAATTGATTTTATCCACTAGATTACATGGGTAACCAGTGAGAATAAACTGGCGTACCGTACTCACACTCCAAAAATGTTAAATACACTCATAAAGGTATCTTTTACAGGTGATCCAAAAGCAGCTGGGGAATTTGCTTCAGGAGTGCAACCACGCCACCCCGCAATACACGCGTGTATTGCGGGGTGGCGTGGTTGCACTCCTGAAGCAAATTCCCCAGCTGCTTTTGGATCACCTGTAAAAGATACCTTTATGAGTGTATTTAACATTTTTGGAGTGTGAGTATGGTACGCCAGTTTATTCTCACTGGTTACCCATGTAATCTAGTGGATAAAATCAATTGTGGTATATTCAGTAATTGGGACATTCTTTCCCCCGGTATCTCTTGTGCTGCGACACCACTTGGTGAGAATTTGAAAGAAAACACAGAACAAACCATCCAGCCGGGTGAAATCTTGGGTCCATAAAAGAAACCTTTATACGTGGGAAATTCTCCGTACTATACGTGAGTACGGTACGAACCATCTTAATGAGCTATACAACCTAGAATCCCCTGAAATTTAAGACACCCTACAAAATATTGCTCTTTTTCACTGTCTTTGAGGGACATTTGGTGAAATTGAAGAAGATCGATTGAAAATAGAAAAGGAAGAGAAAGGAGAAGATTGAACAACACCTCCCTCATCATCATCCAAACAGACATTATTTAAAAACTTTTTGACATTTTTATTAATCACTCCTAGCAGTGCGCAGTTGCGATAGTTCCCTCTGTTTTTTTGGTTACGGTATATGGTGTAGAGTGACACCAGGGTTCCCTACAACTGCAGCCGCAGTGAGCGCAGTGGTTTACTATCTTTGTATTCTCTGTTTATCATTCTCTTTAAGCAGCAACGATGATCCGTAATCGTCGTTATTTAGTGTTTTGGAAAAACCTTTTTTAATACCTATGTTAATACCCTTGTTGGCTGCTCTTTCTCTCCCCCCTGATCCTTCCCCATTTCATTCACTATCGCCATCCCCACTATTCTCACTGCATGACCCGTAGTTTCTAACTAAACCCTCCCCCTAGGCACCTAGTTTAAAATCTCCTCCAACCTTTTAACCATCCTTCCCCCCAGCACCGCTGCCCCCTCCTCATTCAGGTGCAATCCATCACAACAAAAAAGATGGCGCCTGACTGAGAAGTCCGCCCAGTGTTGCAGAAACATAAACCCCTCTTTCCTGCACCAATCCCTAAACCACACATTTACCTCCCTAATCTCCCTCTGCCTCCCTGGGCTAGCGCGTGACACGGGTAATATTTCTGAAAATATTACCTTACATGTCCTTGCCTTAAGTTTCTTGCCTAAGTCCCTATAGTCTTTCTTAAGGACACCTCACCTTCCACTAACTTTGTCATTGGTGCCAAAATGCACTAAGACCACCAGATCATTCCCAGCCCCTCCCAACAATCTATCTACCCGGTCCACGATGTGCCGCACTCGAGCACACGGAAGACAGCAGACTGTACGGTGATCACGGTCCCAGTAGCAGATTGTCTTATCTGTCTTCCTGATAATGGAATCCCCTACCACCACAATCTGACTAGGTAACTCACTATCTTTTATCCCAACTGCGCCAGAGGGACTGTTCCTCTGGTTGCTAGAGGGAACAGTCTCCTCCCGCACCGTCATTTCCTCACTACCATCCACCGAATCCTCGTCCAATCGGGCAAATTTGTTGGGGTTTGGTAGTTCAGAGATGTCGAGTGACTCATTCATTAATGTTCAGAAACAAGAGAGTTAAAACCAAAGGGTGGGAGCTGTTTCTTGGAGTTGCTGCCAAGGAATACGAAGTAGTTGAAAGCAGCATCAAGTGTTCACTACCTGAAGAGAAGTCAAATATGACTAAGGCGTGTTCTCTCCCACAACTAGGACTCTTTACGTAAGCAGTCTTGATTCTTGTTTCTTTATTTTTTCTGTTTTATTTTTGCAGCCAATGCATTATAAACTGTTGTCCATAGTTTGGAATATTCATTTTCTGTAACCAAAAGCCTTGCAAATATTTTTCGAATTAAAATATTATTCAATCTTGCGTACAGTATGTCTCTTGTCATACTTGCTACTTTATGAGATCAAAAGCTATGTACCTATTGTAAGTAAGTTAGAAATATTAATATTTGTGTGGAGAACCAAAAGACCACAGTAACTTCTTTGGTGGTGGTAGAGGTATTTTGTATTTATCCTGAGTGACCAGAGTGTGAATCATTCATGACCCTACTTTCTTTCTGTAGATTGCGGTATCTGAGGCAGGCTGGATATCATGACAGGTTGTGGCAGTCATGACAGCTGCCTATATAGAACTGTCCACAAGTGCACTATATAAGATACACCATGTTAGTGGTGTGACAGGTGGTAATATTTGTGATTTTGTAATCTTTCCCTTTAACGTGACAGTTGGTAATCCAGGTTTCTCTGTTTTTAACAATTTTACACATACAGATGGGTCCACGTTTATCTTGACCTTTAATAGGATTAACTGAGACTGGCCAGTCGGACTTAATCCCCTGCTGTAATGACTTAATCCCCTGCTGTATTGTTCTCTGTATTGTATTGCAGCTGAGAACAATAGATGAAGGGTTTATGCTAATAAATCATGTTGTGCCTAGGCACAGAAAACTAGTCAAGATAACCGTGGACCCATCTGTAACAAAGGCACAGTAATAGTGGAATCCCTTTCCTCTGATACAGGGGGTCATTCTGACCTGATTGCACGCTACCATTTTTCGCAGCGCAGCGATCCGGTCACTACTGCACATGCGTATGCACCGCAATGCGTAGGTGCGTCGTACGGGTACAAAGTGGACCGTTGCTGAGCGATGGATTTAACGAAGAATCTGTTCGCACAGCCGATCGCAAGGAGATTGACAGGAAGAAGGCGTTTATGGGTGTCACCTGACCGTTTTCTGGGAGTGTTTGGAAAAAGGCAGGCATGTCCAAGCGTTTGCAGGGTGGGTGTCTGACGTCAGTTCCGGGGGCCAGACAGGCTGAAGTGATCGCAAGGGCTGAGTAAGTTCAGACCTACTCAGAAACTGCACAAAATGTTTTTGCAGAGCACGGCTGCACAGACGTTCGCACACTTGCAAAGCTAAAATACACTCCACTATAGGCGGCGACTATCTGATCGCAGCGCTGCAAAAAGTAGCTAGCGAGCGATCAACTCGGAATGACCCCAACAGTCTTTCTTCTTCTGTGGATAGTGCACTTCTAACAAGTAACATACGGTGAGGAAAGGAAAAGCCTTTCCTGTCATACTCCAGTATATGCCAGAGTTTTGACTATAAAGTATATGAAAAATACAAAGAATATACTATAAATGTCTTCTTTGCCTTATTCAAATTATTTTTATAGTCGAAGTTCTGGAGTAAAAAGTCTATGGGGCATATTCATCATCCTTAAAGTGTCACAATTTCTACACTCCGCAATTGATGTAGAAATTGAGATGGCGAACAGCTTCTGATCTCTGCACAAGCTGCCGTTTAAAAAATGGGACGTGCAGTAAGGGGAGGCAGTGCCTCCCCTGTCATTAATGACTAAAATAATATAAAGAAGATACTTATGACACATATTCTGTGTCATAAGTATATGCTTTATATTATCCTAATCATTATCCCTGTCTAAATGGGGTTGGGAGGCACCGATCGTGGAGCACACCGCAAAAAGGGGTGTGGCCTCACAAGGAAGGGGCGCGTACCCCAATTCAAAATAATGTCTCACAGAAGCACAATCTTATTCACATTGCCCCACATACACACACAATGCCCACAGCAGCAGAGCCCCTTAAACACACAATGCCCACAGTAGCAGAGCCCCTTAAACACACACACAATGCCCACAGTAGCAGAGCCCATTACATACACAATGCCCACAGTAACAGTGCCGCTTACACACACAATGCCCACAGCAGTGCCCCCCCCCCTAATTTTAGATTCGATGTACAATATAGCAGTATATGTTGAACAACCTTTGCTCACCTCTCTTATGTCTTCCATGTGTCCCTTCTGCTTTCTTCTTTCCTTTATCTGTCACTCTCCTCATGTGTCCATATCTTCATCCTAGATAACCCTTACTCCCTATATACTCTCCTTTGTGACTGATCACCTGAATCTTTCTATCCTTTACTTAACCCCTACACCTCTCAGTCCCTGCCACCCTTTCAGCCTCTGCTTCTATCTCACCCCGGTGCCTCTCACTCCCCGTTCTCACACCCTAAGCCTCTCACTCCCCGGTCTCACCCCCTGCGTGATTTGCTCACGGAAGATTTTGAAATAGCCTCCCCTTCTTTTGATTAGTACTGCAGCCAGTCTGAGAGCCGGGATTGGTTGGCAGCCACTGCAAACTTTGCAATGCAGCCAGGACCTGATGCTTAATTTTTGGTGGTTCCGCCTGCAATTAGAGGTGACGGAACGCAGTTCCGCCCTATTCTAGCCCACTTTAACCTCTGATTGTGACATTACTTATGTTGCCTATATATATATGAGCTGGTTGCCATACCTGTTCATTACAAGGACATCACACTACTTTTTTACTTATTTATCAGCTGGTTGCCATACCTGATATGGAAGCAAATAGAGAGTACCTCTGCCGCGCACTGCCTAGGAACTGAACAAATGGGTGGGGGAACAGTGGTGATGTGGGCGGAACTTAATAGGAAAAGAATAAAAGTCTTAACAACACCAATGAGTCCAAGGTCTCTCAGACAAAACTGAATATGAAGAAATAAAAAATAAAAGTATTAACAACACCAATGAATTCAAGGTCTCTCTTAGTTCCTCCCAATTGACTTCTAGATGGATGGTGGTCCTGCTGAAGTACAAGGTTCCTCAAAAAGAAAACAATGGGACAGCAAGGTTGTGTAATCTGCCTCCAATTCTTTATCCTCAAAGTATTACCTTGGGGGTAGTGGAACTATGCATACCTTACTCACATCCTAGAGTGTAGTTATCCTCATATAAAGGTATCTTTCTCTCCTAAGTCTTCCCACTGGAGTCAATGGTCATGCAGTTTCTTATATCACACGAGATCTCGTTAAATGGGGGAAGAAATCAAAGGAACAACTAGTCAGATACACTTGTGTCCTAAAATGTTTGTCCCTCTATTAAAATCCTTTTCAGGGTAAGTGTACACAAACACACCGTACTTACATCCGTAAGTAACGGTAAAGGCCCATAACGTCTTCTTTAATGGGTCACCCCGTGGGGTCCCAACCCAATAATAAATTACACAACAACGAATGCTGGAGCACTGTAGGACAAAGGGCGTACCCTACTCACAGTGTTCTATGTGGGGATGCGTCCGCAACGGTATCTTTTAGGCTGTCTCTGGTGCTCAATTACGTGTAGTTCCTTCCAATCTCATAAGTGTAAAACCTCAAAATAGTAATCACCTGGAAAGTCCTCTGGAGTCTATAACCCTCACACCAACGCGCTTCGACAACAGTCTTTTCACCTTGAAGGGACCTTGGACTTCAAGAGGATCACCATCCATTTAGAAGTCGATTGGGAGGAACTAAGAGAGACCTTGAATTAATTGGTGTTGTTAAGACTTTTATTTTTTATTTCTTCATATTCAGTTTTGTCTGAGAGACCTTAGACTCATTGGTGTTGTTAAGACTTTTATTCTTTTCCTATTAAGTTCCGTCCACATCACCACTGTTCCCCCACCCATTTGTTCAGTTCCTAGGCAGTGCATGGCAGAGGTACTCTCTATTTGTTCCTTATCAGTTTACCATTGGGTATGGAGTGATACCCAGAGTGCATCTCTGCTGCAGCCGCCGAGGGCGCCGTAGTTCTCCAAACTCTGTTTTTCATTTTGGTTGCCATACCTGCTCACTGTGTTTTTCAATTAGCATATATGAACCAGTGCATTGCAGGTGGGGCAGATATAACATGTGCAGAGAGAGTTAGATTTGGGTGGGGTGTGTGCAAACTGAAATCTAAATTGTAGTGTAAAAATAAAGCAGCCAGTATTTACCCTGCACAGAAACAAAATAACCCACCCAAACCTAACTCTCTCTGCAAATGTTATATCTGCCTCACCTGGAGTGCACACGGTTTTGCCCATTACAGAAAGCTTTTGCTTTTGCGATCATGGGGGGAATGTAATAGGGTGTTAGAATCAGAAAGTGAGAGATTTTGGTAAATTTCTCCAGTTTTTTTAAAGTGGCAATCGTTAACATGGCAAAATCAACCTGGATTTGCAATGTAAATGATTGTCACCCCCTATTACATTTCCCCCCATGCCTAAATTACGCCCATTGTCATATACATTTTCGTTGTTGCTGTTTTAAAAATTACATTTATAACACCAGACATTTTTAGTACCCTAATTATACGCACTTTATATTTTGTATTGTAGCCCACATTGTGTGTGAACTGTGAAGTGTTTTTCTTTCCTAACACCATTTGTATACTTTTTACAATAAATGTATCTTTTGTGGAAAACTACTTTGCGCCTTCTGTTCAGTCACCAAACCACTTTTCTTACATTACCTCATTCTGGGTCTACTGGGAGACCCCAGGCATTTGTACCTCTGGCTGCTTAGGAAAGTTGTGCTCTAGATTCTCGCTACCATTTCGTTTGCAATTAATCAGAATGTCAGACGTTAGGGGAAAACAGCAGTATGAGGCAAGCATGAAAATTCTGTACATATGACTTGATAGTCAAAATAGCACTAAAGAAATTCAGCATAACATAAAATGAATTAAACACGTAAGACAGAAAGACATGAGACTAGGGGGGTAATTCAGACCTGATAGCTAGGCTGCTTTTTCATACAGCGGGCGATCAGGTCTAAACTGCGCATTCATATGCACCGCAATGCGCAGGCGCATCGCACGGGTACAAAGTGGATCGCTGCTCAGCGATGGCTTGTACGAAGAATCCATTCGCACGAACGTTCGCAAGGAGATTGACAGGAAGAAGGCATTTGTGGGTGGCAACTGACTGTTTTCAGGGATCGGTTGGAAAAACGCAGGCATGTCCAAGCGTTTACAGGGAGGGTTCCTGACGTCAATTCCGGTCCCGGACAGGCTGAAGTGATCGCAGCGGCTGAGTAAGTCCTGGGCTACTCGGAGACTGCACAAGATCTGTTTGTACAGCTCTGCAACATAGGCGTTCACACACTTGCAAAGCGAAAATACACTTTCCCTGTATGCGGCAACTATCTGTTAGCAGCAGTGCAAAAATGGCTTGCTAGCGATCAGGTCTGAATTAGGCCCTAGGATAGAGAATATCCTCCCTGTGAGACCTCTAGTTAGCTTGTTACAATGGGGATCATTCAGGTGCATTTGGTGTTGTTATCATTGCTGCTTCCTTGGAAGATAGCGCTGTATGTAGAGGTTAACTAGCCTCTTACATTCTGCTGGGAGAGGTTAGAAAGTCTCTTACATTCTCCTGGGAGAGGCTAAATAGCAAGAGCACCGAACTGCTCTGACTTGAGGGAGTGTCATGGAAATGCCATGGTCATGTAACTAAAGCTTTGTGTTATTCTGAGATGCATGCACGGTGAAGGGAAGCCTGTTTCTGCCTGATCTCTTGCACTTGGTATGGAGCTGGCACAATTGCCATTATTTATAATGTCGATGGCTGGTATTAAAACAATAGGCTGCACGGATTTCTGCAAACCCCTGAATTAGTCCTGCAGTTTCTTGCATTAGCATAATGTAAGGGGCGGATTAGGAATTCACACCCTATTTTTAAACATAATAAGAGGTGCTACCATGCTCTGAGGCTTCTAGTATCACACAGGAGATAGAAAAATGCAGACGCATACTCTAAGTACTAGGAATAATGATAGTCAAAATAGTTTTATAAACTCTTACAATTAACATGGAGTATATGGGTCCCTAACATCCTTAATACTAGCTTTAGCATGCGGTAGTAAGCTTCCACAGCTTCCCACAACCACAGGCACCCTTTGGGAGTGATTCAGACCGGATTGCCGCTGTGCGTTTTCACAGAGCAGGCGATCATCGATAGACTGCAGATTTGCAGCTGTCCGCTGACTGAGGGATTATTTGCAGCTCAACGTACACATGCGATTACACACTTGCACGGGGAATATACACTCCCCTTGGGCGGCGACTATCTGAACGCAGCACAGCAAATTTAGCAGCCCAGCGATCAGGTCTGAATCACCCCCTTTGTTTGCAACTAAGAATGAACCCCATTTGAACTAAATGGGAAAACAATGAAGGTGGTAGGTGGAGAAACATGAGGTTAAAGGAGGGTAAAGGGCAGAGAAGCATTAAATTATGGGTTTTGGGGGACTGAAGGATTTAAGATTGGGGAGAGTCTGTTAGAGCACGGTAAGGAGTTGCACAGGTGTGAGCAGGAGAAATTTTGGAGATAGGAGTGAGAGAAAGTTATAAGAGCAGAGGTGAAGTTCAGAGAAGGTGTGAAGTGGTCAGATAGGGTGTGGTTGAGGATCTCTTACTCATGAAGTTCAGAAAAGGCGTGAAGTGGTTGAGATAGGCTATGACTGAGGATCTCTGACTCATTTCCATAAGGGAAGGAACTAAGTGTGGCAGGGTTAAAGGCAGACAGGATAGGAAGGGTATCTGGCAAGCAGAGTTTTCATGGTGAATAGTGTCAATCTTGTCTTAAGAAGTGAAAAATCATGAACTGTGAGTGAGGAGGGTGGTGATGGAGGACAGAATGTGACAAGACATTTGCAAAGCAGTAGTGTTCATTGGCCCTCATTCCGAGTTGATCACTAGCTGCCGTTGTACGCAGCGCAGCATTCAGGCTAGAAATCGGCAATTCTGCGCATGCGTATGGTGCGCACTGCATACATACACAAGCTCTAGCGACACTTTTCAGTCGCACTGCTGGCCGCAGAGTGATTGACAGGAAGTGGGTGTTTCTGGGTGGTAACTGACCGTTTTCGGGGAGTGTGTGTAAAAACGCAGGCGTGTCAGATAAAAATGCAGGAGTGGCTGGGGAAACATAGGCGTGGCTGGGCGAACGCAGGACGTGTTTATGACGTCAAAACAGGAACTAAATAGTCTGCAGTGTTCGCAAGCTAGGAGTAGGTCTGGAGCTACTCAGAAACTGCACAAACTGATTTTGTAGCCGCGCTGCGATCTTTTCATTCGCACTTCTGCTAAACTAAGATACAATCCCAGAGGGCGGCGGCTTAGCGTTTGCACGGCTGCTAAAAGCAGCTAGCGAGCGAACAACTCGGAATGAGGGCCATTGTTGGGCAGGGTGCAGATAAACTATTTATAGTAGGCTTACTAAGCTACAGTGAGAGTGGTATATTAGGGGGAATATGAAGCAAATATAGTAAGCCTTGGAGTGGGATATTCTCCATGAAGAGTGGTGCCCTTTTAAAAGCAGCAAGTGTTGATTACCAGGGTTGGAATTTGGGGAACTGGATTTATACATGGGTAGCTGTATCAAAGGTATGCAAGCTAGTCACATTGCAGAGAGAACAAGGGCAGGATAACGAAGAAATATAATACAGTATGGGTTATAAAAACATTAAGAAGCGGGTGGGGCTTTGTGTGTGTTAAGCAAAAGACAGAGATTCAGACCTGATCGCTGCTGTGTGTTTTTGCACAGTGGCCAATTATCGATAGACTGCGCATGCGTATGCACCGCAATGCGCATGCACGTCACCAAACAACAACAGGCATCGCCAAACAGCGACAGGCTGGTGCGAAAATTTCAATCGCACAGCCATTCGCATGCTGATTGACAGGATGAGGCCATTTGTGGGTGGTAACTGACCGTTTTCTGGGAGTGTTATGGAATATGCAGGTGTTTCCAAGCGTTTTCAGGGAGGGTGTGTGATGTCAGCTCTGGACCCGATCAGCCTGTTCTTATCGCGCTTTAGGAGTTAGTCCTGGGCTGCATGCAGACTGCGGTAAAAACATTCGATGGTGAGTGAGGAGCGAACGGATTTGCAGCTGTCCACTGGCTTAGGGATAATTGAAGCATGGCGTACACATGCAAATGCACACTTGCACGGGCGAATATACACTCCCCTTGGCCGGTGACTATCTGAACACAGGACAGCAAAATTAGCAGCCCAGAGATCAGGTCTGAATGACCCCCATAGTTGGAAAGGAGACTGTTGAAGCTGCTGGAGGTGCAGGATAATGGGAAGAAGAAGAGGTAGGAAGGAGTAAAATGAGGGTGGATGGAGGTGAAGAGCAGTGTAAGGGACAGAGAAATGATATAAACAATGGCAATGTGGTGGGAGGTGATAATGTCGATATTATCTTAAACCATAAAGCTATACCTTTAATCACACCTTTACCATGGAGCCACTGCGGCCACTAGACTTAATACTCACGCTACGTACTTCGCACGCTATTTGCGTACAGAGTCACGCACCGTGTACGTACTTTGCGTACAAACGCCGCGCTGGGGGTACGAAGTACACACAGCGCGTACACACTCAATTGATATACTTTAAACCTTATTAGTAATACAATGCAATGATATGATTACACTTTAAACCTTATGCAGCAAAGCACTGCAATGATGTTACACCTTAAACCTTATACAGTTAGGTAATGTAATACGCTTTAAACCTTAGCAGGGAAATGAGGACACAACACCGATTTGTAGTTAACCGCTGGGTTCTAACGCCACAGTGGATTATTTGAAAGGGGATAACAATACAAATTATACACTACACGGCTAACAAGATAAATCTACAACAGAATAATGGCTACAGTCAATGTACATACGTGAGAATAATCGCTTGCGCAACCTGGACCAGTCCTCTGCTCATCAGGTAGATAGCGTTCAGAGTCTTCTGACCGGCCAGGCAGCAACAGGCTTTTTATACACTACTTCCATAAACAATACAATTGTTACTGTAATCTCTTTGTCCATTGGACACAGAGATGCATCTTTACATTACAGGAGAGGTCATAAGTTGATTTGAAAAGGTGGGCGATGTCTTTCCCAACTGCTCTTGTGGGTGGTCTCCTCTGGATTCCCGCCGCATACATAATATACAGTAAATACAGTTTATATCTATATTCTACTTCTGCACATAACTATACGCAGGAACATGCGATCTTCCTCTAACCAACATCGGAATGTTACCCTTAAAATACCCTACAGCTGGATACTAGACATCACCTTATAACCTTTGTCTGTCCCTTCCTATCATGCAAAGGTGAATCCCTTAGTCCTGGAGTCATTTAAACTGTTGGTACTTGCTGATGTGGTGCAGGGGGGCTATGTGTACAATGTGCACTATTTGGGTTAAATATGTAATGTTTTGATAACCCTCTATGCGCTCACAAACTCCGCCGTAAATACCCATACCACGCGCAGGACCGCGGGAGCGATC
Source organism: Pseudophryne corroboree (assembly GCF_028390025.1). Lineage (NCBI taxonomy): Eukaryota > Metazoa > Chordata > Amphibia > Anura > Myobatrachidae > Pseudophryne > Pseudophryne corroboree. The sequence continues at coordinate 423,569,235 of NC_086446.1, read as the reverse complement.
ATGCGCAAATTGCGGATATGTGCACGCACGGCGGAACAAGTGCACGCGCAGCGGGCATGTGTGTGTGGTTAGTACACGCTGTGTGTATTAAATATTTTTCGACTTTGACAGTCCACCCTTTGGCAGTCAACAATAACTGCCACTATCTAAACACTAAACAGAAAAATATACAATACAATATCTACAGATGATTGGATGGTAGGAGGAGAGGTGTAGTTGGGAAATGTATGACCTAGTGGGATAGTAAAAGCATGTATGTATGAATCCATGTCCGAGGGGCATGTATCATTGTGCCGTATATGTTCTAGATAAGCTTCAAGGTATTGCGAAGTAAGCATTAAATCCTTCTTATCCCGTATCAAGGATCTGTAAGTGGGCCAACAAACACTACCAAGCTCTTTTCGGCTTCTAGTTCCAACAAATGGGGTGCACATTTAGTTGATGATACATGGAAGGGGAACATATGTGAGTGCTAATATATGTGGATATCACCTGTCGACTATGTGTGTCACTAACTGAAGGTTGTAGAGATGAAGTTAAGACACATATCTAAAATACATTTACATAACATTTTCATAATCATTCTTGGGTGTAGTTGATGTCTTTTCCGGATCGATGTATTCTGGGCAAAGGGGGAGACAAAGGAAAAACGGGTGAAAGAAACGGCCCATGGAATTAATTTGCAATCCTTATAACATTGTCTCTATGGATGGGTCGTAAATCAAATCTGCTGCTGTAACAATGTCCCCGCTCCTTAAACTCATCAAATTTGTGCCGTGCTTGTGCCGCGTTAGAATTCGAACACACCTAAATATCAAGCCAATAATTATGACGACTCCCAGGATACAAAGGAGAAACTTTCCTACACTCATAATAACATTTTGAGCCCATTCTCCTAAACCTGAGAACCAATTTCGTGGGTTCAACCATGATACCCAGCCGGTCAGTTCATTACTCACAGCAGTCAGGGTAAGGTTGTGTCTCCTTCGGAACTCCCACTTCAACTGCAAGATATTGTCGATCTTTTGATCGATGATCTCGGTTGGGTCATCAGTGCTGTTTGTAATATACGTGCAGCACTTCACACCATATTGAGTTGCCAAAGTGACACAGTACCCACCCGTCACGGCTGTGATATAATTGAGGACCATCCTATGCTGGATCAGTTCCGTTTTGTAAGCTTGCAACTCCCTACCCGTATACCTGAAGGTGTCGTCATACATCTCAGTGATATTATCTATCAAGTTCGCTAGCGCATGGATATATCTATAATTTATAATTCCTCTGGCAGTACGGGTGATGTCTAATGCGAGCAGGAATTGAATCCCGGTGGATTCGTGGATCAAATCAGAGGCTACGTGCTCTGTCCTATCTATGAGGTGTCTCTTAACGATGTGTTCATAATGAGTATGAGTATAAGGAGCCTGAGCACTGCGGTGAACATCTTTCATCTTATCATGGGTTATGGTCATGACCTCTGGCAACACTCTTCCAATGTAACACAATCCCTCTGAGTTTGGGGCAAGCCACTTATACGCCTTCCTCCCACATATGAAATAGGCATCATCGGGGAGAACATATGGGACAGAATATGACATTACCATATTACAAACTTTCCAAGTGAAAAACCCAATCCCTAGTTCTCTCATCTGTTCAGTACAAGTATCAGGCTGTATGATATGAGCACAGTACCCTGGTGATACTTCTCCAACCCGCATGGTCTTGCTTCCTTGAGTATACCTATACCGAAAATACCTTCCACTGTTGGATATTTGGCATATAAGTTCAGAGTCTACGGGTATCCTATCAGCTCTGTGCGAAAATGCCATGGTTTGATTATTCCATGTCACCTCCCAATTTCCTGGTTTTCAGGAATTGGAAATGTTGAAACATACCAAGGATCTATCTACATGGTACTGGTGGAGCTTCAAACTAGGGGGCCTAGAAATATAAAATTTCTTGTCCACCGGTCTCCCACCCCGTAATTCGAGTACCTCATCTATTGCTAAAGGGTACGGTACTAATCCTGACTTGCTCTGACCTTGAGGTACTTGTGAACATACCCAGCATTCTGTCTGGTTTAAGACCTTACCCACTAGTGAGTGGTAGTCACTCAATGGATGACGGTCCATGTTGATATTAAGGCTGGATTGACATCTCTGGATGCACCCATCCTCAACTATGTTCTCACAATTTTTACAAATGCAATTTTCCTCAGCCAATAACCCTTCACAGTGCCTCCTAGTTCCCTGACTATCAGATCGTTTTCTGATACTCACCTTTGCTCGAGTGATGTGTTGCTCTTGGAATTCTACAAATCCGTCCTCGCCATCAGAACCCATTCCAGATCCTTTCTCGACCTTCTGGTACTCTCACCGAAACAGACTGTTCTGGTCAACAACAGGGTTAACAGGAAAACCCGGAACGCAGTCTCTTGGGGAAAGTCCATCTTATTAGGGGAAGAGAAAGGAAACAAGAAGGGGAAGGAAAAGGGAAGGAGAGAAGGAGGGTAGTGGGAGATGGAGAAAATAATAAAAAAGAAAAACTGGTGCGACAACCGCCTCTTGGTCTTGTTGTTCTCCGCGCTCAGGTGCCGTGACAACAGTCCTGCCTCTCAGCCTTCCCGGAACAGACACTCCAGTGATACGATGTTCTCTACACTCTGCTCTTTGTCACGAGTTCTCTCTGGGTCAGCGACCTTCTTACAGTGGGACGAGTGGACCCAAGTCTCTCTTTTGGCAACCTTTAATGCTGTCGTGCTGGTTAGTAAGACTTGGTACGGTCCTTCCCACCTGTCAATGAGGCAACCTGAGCGTAGAAAATTTCGAATCATTATATAATCCCCAGGTTCAATGTCATGACAATTACTGTTCGGTAGGTCAGGAATCACCAGCTTTAGATTTCTGTTTTGATTCCTCAGCTGCTGGCTCATCTTAACCAAATATTTTACAGTCACTTCGTTATTGCATTTCAAATCATCCTGGGGGTCTATCATTACATGGGGTTGTCGACCAAAAAGAATCTCAAAGGGTGATAGGTTAAGTGGGGACCTGGGAGTGGTTCTGATGCTGTACAATACTAGTGGCAAAGCTTCTGGCCAGAACAATCCAGTTTCAGCCATCACTTTGCTCAACTTGTTCTTAATAGTGCTGTTTACTCTCTCCACCTTCGCACTCGCCTGTGGGCGGTACGGAGTATGCAGCTTGCTATTAATTCCCATCAGTTTACACATAACCTGAAAGACTTCACCTGTAAAATGGGTACCCCTATTGCTTTCAATTATTCTAGGGATACCATATCTGCACACAAATTCCTGTACAATTTTCTTTGCAGTGAACGTAGCAGTATTTGTGGCAGCAGGGAACGCTTCTACCCAATTGGAAAACACATCAATACAGACTAACACATATTTTAAATTCCTACAGGGTGGTAACTGTATGAAATCAATCTGTATTACCTGAAAAGGGCCGTCTGTCGGCGGGATATGGGACGGTTCTGTTGGTATTGACTTTCCAATATTCTTCCTCAAGCAAATAAGACATGTCATTGCTCTCTTACCCGCATGAGAAGAGAATCCTGGCGCACACCAGTAGGCTCTCACCAGCTTACACATACCCTCTTTACCCAGTTGAGTCAGACCGTGTGCCGCCTCAGCTAAGCTTGGAAGATATGCTCTGGGGGCCACTGGCTTACCCTGTCCATCTGTCCAGAGTCCTGAGGACTCCTGGCCATACCCCTTTGACCTCCAGACTGCCTTTTCCTGTGGAGAACACAAATTTTGCATTTCACTTAATTTTTGTTTGTTGACGGTGTTGAATATCATCAGTGATGTGATATCTGTTTGTATGGGGGTGCTGGCTGCTGATTTAGCAGCTTCATCTGCCCGGCTGTTACCAAGTGACACTGGGTCTTGACTGTAAGTGTGGGCTTTGCACTTGATAACAGCCACTCTGTCTGGTTCTTGTATCGCTGTTAGAAGCCTTTTTATATGGGATGCATGCGCTACAGGTGTGCCAGCTGCCGTCATGAAATTTCTGAGGCTCCATAGGGCCCGAAATCATGCACTACTCCAAAGGCATACCTAGAATCTGTAAATATATTGGCTGACTTTCCCTTGGCCAATTCACACGCTCTGGTTAGGGCGACCAGCTCAGCAACTTGTGCTGAGTGCGGTGGGCCCAGGGGCTCAGCTTCTATGATACCTCTGTCATCTACGACTGCGTATCCAGTACACAAGTCTCCCGAGTCCGTCTGTCTGTGGCAACTACCGTCAGTGTAAAAAGTCAAATCTACGCCTTCCAGTGGGTTGTCACTAATGTCGGGTCTTGCAGTGAAAGTCTGGTTCAGATATTCCATACAATCATGTGTGTCAGTGTCTGTACTAAATCCTCCTTCACCATCATTCTCATCCTCCACCCTTTGTGCCTGTCCAGTGTCCAGGCACACCCGGCAGATAAATTGCAGGATTTAGTGGGCTGCATCTCTTTATGGTGATGTTTACAGGGGCCATTAGTGCTAATTCCCACCTTGTAAACCGTGCAGATGAGACATGTCTGGTTTGGGCAGAGTTCAGTAAGGCTGACACTGCATGAGGTGTATGGATGGTCAGGTTGTGTCCTAACACTACGTCTTCGCTTTTACTCACTAGCAAAGCTATCGCTGCAACATTTTGCAAGCATGTGGGGAGAGAAAGCGCTACGGTGTCCAACTGTGCACTGTAGTAAGCTACCGGCCTGCTGGCATCACCATGTCTCTGGGTTAGGACACCTGCCGCACACCCAGCACTTTCCGTACCGTACAATTCAAAGGGTTTCCCATAATCTGGCATGCCTAATGCAGGTGCCTGTGATAGGCACTGTTTAAGTCTCTCAAATGCCAGTTCGGACTCATCTGTGTGAGAGATCCGATCTGGTTTGTTCGAGGAGACCATTTCTTGCAAAGGTAAAGCCAGTATGGAGAACCCTGGGATCCAGTTTCGGCAGTACCCACACATTCCAAGAAAAGTGCCGATCTGTTGCTGGGTTTGTGGCAGAGTCATGTCGCGAATCGCCTGTATTCTATCAGCGGTGAGGTGTCTAAGTCCTTGTGTCAAGCAATGTCCCAAATATTTTACCTTGGTCTGGCACAACTGCAACTTATCCTTTGAAACCTTGTGTCCCGTATTAGAAAGGTGAAACAGAAGCTGTTTCGTGTCTTTCAAGGACGATTCGAGTGAATCAGAACACAGCAGTAAGTCATCTACATACTGTATTAATACTGATCCGCTCTCAGGTTGAAAGGATTGTAAACAGTCATGCAAAGCCTGGGAGAAAATACTTGGGCTGTCAATGAAACCTTGGGGTAGGCGAGTCCAGGTGTAGTGTACTCCCCTGTATGTAAATGCAAACAGGTATTGGCTGTCAGGGTGCAAAGGGACAGAAAAGAAAGCAGAACAGAGGTCAACGATAGTGAAAAATTTTGCAGTAGGGGGAATTTGCATGAGAATGACAGCTGGATTTGGCACTACGGGGAATTGGCTCTCAACTATCTTGTTTATCCCCCTTAGATCCTGCACTAGTCTGTAACCGCTCCCCCCACTCTTTTTCACAGGGAAGCTGGGACTATTGGCAGTGCTGGACGTCCTAACTAGGATGCCCTGTTGTAGCAAGCGCTCTATGACTGGGTACACTCCTAATTCCACCTCTGGCTTCAGAGGATACTGAGGGATTTTTGGAGCTATCCTACCATCTTTTACTTGCACTACTACAGGTGCTACATTCGCCATCAATCCAGTGTCTTGTCCATTTTTGGTCCAGAGGGATTCCGGTATCTGGGAGATCATTGCCTCTACCTTGGATGGACATTTGTCTATAACAGCAGAGTGTGACATTAACCTTTGTGGGGTGTCTAACATATCCTGCACTTCCTGAACATGATTCTCGGGTATATCCAAGAAGACACCCTCAGGAGTACAATATATGACACACCCCATTTTACACAATAAATCTCTCCCAAGTAGATTAGTCGGAGCCGATGCAGCCAGCAAAAAGGAATGCTTGGTCTGCAAAGGCCCTATCGTAATCTCTGCTGGTCTACTTAAAGGGTAGTGTTGCACTATTCCTGTTACTCTCATTGCTGAAATTGTTTTACCCGTGGTTTTCATACCTACCGTCGAATTTAACACTGACCTGGCCGCCCCTGTATCTACAAGAAAAGATAATGATCTACCAGCTACATCAACTGTGACCTCGGGTTCACTACCAAGGCTAGCAATCAACTTCACTGGCTGCAGACTACAGGTGTGGCCTAACCCCTATTGTATATTGTGACCCTCCCGGAGCGCGCTGGCAGCTACAATATGTGAGGGGGGTAACTGAGAATTTCCGGAGACCTGCCAGTCCCTGCTAGGTGGATACCTCCTTGTTGCCCCAGCGTGTGGCTCATAATTTTTCCTATGTGATCCCTGATCCCAATTATGTGTATCATAATGTTCATATCCTGGTCTAGGGGGTCGGTGTGCCTTATGTGTGTCCTTATACCTACAATTCCGTGCATAATGTCCTTCCTTCTTACAGTTATAGCATACCACTACACGTAACTTACCATCAGGGGTCTGGGGTTTTGGCTGATGCGGCTTCGTTGTAAGGCCATTTATACTTACTGTCATCAGCTTATCCCCCTGTGACTCCCTGTGCTTAATGATGTTCTCGATAGCGGACTCTCTTAATGCAGCCACCGAGATACCTCTCCAGTTAGGTAGAGAGGTTTGTACCCTTGTTCTCAACGTTTATTTTAACCCGTCCATTAATACTGACACAGCTACCTCCCTGTGATGTACATTTTCCTTAATGTCCTCGACCCCAGTGTATCTAGCCATTTCCTGCAGTGCTCGGTGGAAATATTCAGATGCCGTTTCATCTTCTTTTTGTCTTATGGAAAAGATTTTATTCCATTTGACAACAATAGGGAAATATATTCCTAATTGCAGATTGATCTGTCGTACATTCTCCTGAGTGTACTCATCAGTGAGAGGTACTTCTGCGTCTAATTTACAATCAGTAATGAATTTCGCGGGGTCAATATTGGAGGGTAAACATGCCCGTAGCACTGTTCGCCAATCTTTGTTTGTGGGTTCGGTGGCATTACCTAATTCTTTAATAAACCTCTGGCATGCGACTAGATCCTTTCAGGGATCGGGAAATTCAGACATAATTGTCCTCAATTCTGTCCGGGACCAAGGACAATGCATAGCAATGTTCCTGATGGGAGTGACTCCCTGAGCGTCAGTCTTCCCATTGGGGTCTGCGATCACCCTGACAGGATTCAATTCAATTACATCATTCTGAGTTGACTCCACAATCTGAGGTGCTATTGTCTCTGCATAATGTATGGTACCGTACTTACCTGTGGACACGACCTCACTTATCCCTCCGCTAGGGGGCCTTACTACTGCTCTTACTGGTTGGGCCGTGCCCACCTGAGTGTTCTGTATGGTGGCTGCTAGAGAGAGTGCCGATATCGTGCTGGGCTCATCTTCTTGCTCGCAGTCCTGAGGGAAGTTTAAAATGGGATACAACTTGCACGGGTTAGCATTAGTACATTTATCAACTATATTCTTATCAGATACCAGTATGCCATTGTCTGTAGCCACTTTCTCCCCTACAATATACGGTGGTGGTGGTGCGGTTGCCATCATTTTCCTGCTAGGTTTGGAACCTGCTGCGTGAGCTAGTTCCCTCTGCATATCACCCTCTTGCTGCCATAAATTTAAACAGTTTGTGTGTCTGACCCTTTGCTTTCGGGATTTTATCAGACATATCCTAACCCTTAAATTCTGCAATACCTCTGGGTTAAAACTGCCTACCTTAGGGAATGGTTCCCTATCTTCCGCAGTCATACGTTCCCATTCATTGCACAAAATTTCTGCGTGTGGTCCATGCTTCTCACACATTATGAACCTCGCTGACCCCCTGGGCTGCGGAATATCAACCTGAACCCTGGTTGATCGTCCCTTACTTGAGCAACTGGCCCCCATATTTTGCAGGTATTGCCGTCCTGGCTAATCCTACAAAAAAACCAAAATACTCAATATAAGTCAACGGTGAAAGTTCTACGAGTGCTTTCACCCACTCACCGCCCACGTTGGCCAATACTACCAAACACTGTCGTTAGCGGAGGTACGTACCCAACCTAGGGCCCCTATGTAACCTCTATTCACTGGAAGTATATGGGAGTGACTTACCCTTTCCAGTAAATATTGCTTGTTGGAGATTTCCTGAGTGACCAGCGAAACTCCCTTAAAAAAATTTTTTTTTACACAAATCACGCTTGCGTATGCTATATCCAGCGCTAATGATCCCGCGATTTTACGCAAAGCTCGTAAAAAGGGTATCACGTTGCGCTAAGTATTGCACCCACGAACGCGCGGTCCAATCGCACAGCGTATAGGTAACTGTTACTTATCCACCGTACGACCAATGGAATCGATTTTTCAGGCTGCGAAACCTCAGCCGGAGCGTATCAATCAAAAGGCCTATATGGATATCTTCGCTAACCCCCTGGGCTGCGGTACCTAAACAAAAAACCTCGCTGACCTTTGGTCTGCGGTACTCTAAACCTTTGCTGACCTTCTGGCCTGCGGTATCTGCTACCTTGCTCCTTTGTACTTCAATTTATATTTAACGTGAGCCAGCTAATTCTCACGCCACCAAGTCTTCACTAACCTGGTGTACCACCTCTACGGGATCCCGAATCCCCTGGGTCCACAAAACCTTTATTATGTTTCACACTCACGTTCGTTCACTCAAATACACTTTGGGTTTTCTGTATAGAAAATTAACTTTCATTCAGATAAACAGCCTTAGTACCAGAGGTAATACAGTAAAAAAGGTTTTATTTAAACTAAATCTTGGAAACTTAGCAATTTGTGCTATTGTCGCGTGGCTACCGACCCGCGTCTAAACGAAACAATGCTATTGTGTAATTTGTACTTACCGGCCGTACCCTTACGCACGTTGCGTAAACACGCAACCGTGCGTATGTCTTTACGTTACGTATGCAGTCCCGTCCTTTGTCCGAGACACGTGTACAAAGACCGTACGTCCGCAGTAGTACAAATCCCACACTTCTATAAATGTAAGCGATATTACCTATAATCGTTTACTTAACACAACCCAGTATCTTTCTGTATAAACCTGTTTAACTAGGCAAGACTGTATTTGTGTTTTAAGTTTACTTCCTTTATATCTAGTCTATGTCTTAACTAAATAGCAACAAATTTCTCAGCACAGGTCAAAATAAATCTAATAATCAATACTTATGGCAACAATGCGAGCAGGTATACAAAGTACGGGTGTATGCTTGTGTTGTGTACGCATTTGGCGCCAAACAGAAATTCACAGACTTTAAAAATAGCTTTGCGTATTTACCTTACGGATCCCACCAGCATCCCTACAAACCATGCAGAGGAGACGCCATCTTATCAGCAATGAGATAGGGTTTACCAGTGTATTCTACGGCCAGGAAAAGGCTCACGCTACGTGCTTCGCACGCTATTTGCGTACAGAGTCCCGCACCGTGTACGTACATTGCGTACAAACGCCGCGCTGGGGGTACGAAGTACACACAGCGCGTACACACTCAATTGATATACTTTAAACCTTATTAGTAATGCAATGATATGATTACACTTTAAACCTTATGCAGCAAAGCACTGCAATGATGTTACACCTTAAACCTTATACAGTTAGGTAATGTAATACGCTTTAAACCTTAGCAGGGAAATGAGGACACAACACCGATTTGTAGTTAACCGCTGGGTTCTAACGCCACAGTGGATTATTTGAAAGGGGATAACAATACAAATTATACACTACACGGCTAACAAGATAAATCTACAACAGAATAATGGCTACAGTCAATGTACATACGTGAGAATAATCGCTTGCGCTACCTGGACCAGTCCTTCGCTCATCAGGTAGATAGCGTTCAGAGTCTTCTGACCGGCAACAGGCTTTTTATACACTACTTCCATAAACAATACAATGGTTACTGTAATCTCTTTGTCCATTGGACACAGAGATGCACCTTTACATTACAGGAGAAGTCATAGGTTGATTTGAAAAGGTGGGCAATGTCTTTCCCAACTGCTCTTGTGGGTGGTCTCCTCTGGATTCCCGCCGCATACATAATATACAGTAAATACAGTTTATATCTATATTCTACTTCTGCACATAACTATACGCAGGAACATGCGATCTTCCTCTAACCAACATCGGAATGTTACCCTTAAAATACCCTACAGCTGGATACTAGACATCACCTTATAACCTTTGTCTGTCCCTTCCTATCATGCACAGGTGAATCCCTTAGTCCTGGAATCATTTAAACTGTTGGTACTTGCTGATGTGGTGCAGGGGGGCTATGTGTACAATGTGCACTATTTGGGTTAAATATGTAATGTTTTGATAACCCTCTATGCGCTCACAAACTCCGCCATAAATACCCATACCACGCGCTGGACCGCGGGAGCGATCATACGCAATTGCGGATATGTGCACGCACGGAGGAACAAGTGCACGCGCAGCGGGCATGTGTGTGTGGTTAGTACGCGCTGTGTGTATTACAATATTTTTCGACTTTGACAGAGGGATGAGTAAAGACTGAAAAAGCATGACAATAGCAATGAAATATGATAATGAGGCAATAACAATGTCACAGTTTAGGATTGTGCTCATAACTGAAATAATGATGAATTAGAGAACAGTCAAAGCAATGATAATGGGCTTTGAAAAGACCATCATTCCTTTCAAAGACTGACCTGGTGGAGGCATGTGTTGAATTTTATGCGACCTGTTGTCCTGTGGCTGGATTTATTATAGGAGTGGGGAACCAAGGAACCAAGGTCAGGAAAGGTAAGTGCCACCTCTAAAAGTAGAAGAAACACAAAACTTCAGAACAAAGAACCAATAAATAAAGTACCAGCCAATCAGCTCCTAACTGCCATGTCACAGGCTGGGTTTGGAAAATGGCAGTTGGCTGGGACATTGGGGGCAGATGTATTAAGCTTGGAGAAGTGATTAAGCAGTGATACAGAAGTGGTTAGCGGAAGGTGTTGACGCACCAGCCAGTCATTACAGGTTTGAAAAATGACAGTGCTGATTGGCTGGTGCGTTATCACCTTCCACTTATTACTGCTTTATCACTTCTCCAGGCTTAATACATCTGCCCCATGATCTCTGTCCGCTTTATCTCTATCCAAGGCTTAGTAAATAGACCCCAATGTCTGGGGCTGATATGTCTGGCTACTTATGCAGGAATGTTTTATATCTATTCAAATGAGTACTCATAAATAATTCAGAAAGAATGTATACAGCAGTGCTGGCCAAAACGTTGATCGTGATCTACCGGTAGCTCGCGGAGCTCACGCTGGTACAGTAGATCGCGACCAACTTCTTCATTAAACTGTGCTTGCTGCCTCTGCTCCAGAGCGTTCCCAATGATGCATTGCGCGGGTGATGTCATGACGTCAGTTGCGCACCCTTACAATGCATCATTGGGAATGTGATGTGAGGAGCACAGCGGCGGCGGAAAGCAGTGTGAGCAGGCACGTGCCAGCGGAGGGCCAGCCAGCGGGGGTCCAGCCAACGGAGAGCCAGCCAGAGGGGGGCCAGCCAGCGGAGAGCCAGCCAGCGGGGTGGCACTCAAGCCAGCCATCGTGAGTTGTTGCACAGCGAGCTGTTCTGCACAGAAAGAAGGGTTATTGCACAGGGAGGTGTTCTGCACACAATCATGACAAGATTGTGTTTATTAATATTAATTTATTTTTTGTAATGTGGACACTACTATTGGTGTTGTTATTTAATGTTGTCATGCTATTTTTAAATGTGCGCGTTCTTATTGGTGGTGTTATTTGATGGCGTCATTCTTAATGCTATTTTCAAATGTGTGTGTTATTATTGGTGTTGTTATTTGATGACGTATTCTTAATGCTATTTTTAAATGTGTGCGTTATTATTGGTGTTGTTATTTGATAGCGTCATTCTTAATGCTATTTTTAAATGTGTGCTTATTGTTATTGTTATTTGATGGCGTCATTCTTAATGCTATTTATAAATGTGTGTGTTATTATTGGTGTTGATATTTGAAGGCGTGATTCTTAATGCTATTTTTAAATGTGTGCATTATTAATGGTGTTATTATTTGGTGGCGTCATTCTTAATGCTATTTTTAAATGTGTGCGTTATTATTGGTGTGGTTATTTGATGGCGTCATTATTAATGCTATTTTTAAATATGTGCGTCAGTATTGGTGTTGTTATTTGACGTCGGTATATCACCGGTAAGTAAGTGAACAAAGAATAGATCCCAGGTCCCAAAAGTTCGGCCACCCCTGGTATAGAGGGAGACAAATAGTATCAACATAATGTCAGCTAAATTGTAAAACAACAACAACAACAAAAAACCCAATAAATAGGGTTGTAATCCCAAAAATATGTCAATATTAGAGATGAGCGGGTCCGGTTCTCCGAGAACTGGACCAACCCAAACTTCCCGATCTGAGTCCAGATCCGAGTCCAGCTCGGAGTTTCCCACCAGACTTGGATCACAAAACGAGCCAAAACGTAATCATCTCGCTGTCGGATTCTCGCGGGGTTTTGGACTCTATAAAGGTCCCAGTGATCGGCGCCATTTTCACTCTGGCTTAGGAGAGTGCATTGAACAGACGTGTCCGTCTCAGTGCTGGGTTGTGGAGAGTGGGTGTGGGGCTGCTGGCTGCTGTATGGCTAGGGTGTATCAGTCCAGGGGTGCTCTATCTGTCATTAAGTGGTGTATTAAGGGGTGATCTGTCCATAATCCATATACATCCAAGGGCTCTGCCACAGTGTTAAAAAAAAAACCAGTACTCTGTGTGTACATCCAGGGACTGTGGGGGTCATTCCGAGTTGATCGCTCGCTAGCAGTTTTTAGCAGCCGTGCAATCGCTATGCCGCCGCCCACTGGGAGTGTATTTTAGCTTAGCAGAAGTGCAAACGGTTGTATCGCAGAGCGCCTGCAAAAAAAATTTCGTGTAGTTTCAGAGTAGCTCAAAACCTACTCAGTGCTTGCGATCACTTCAGACTATTCAGTTCCGGATTTGACGTCACACACCCGCCCAGCGTTCGCCTAGCCACCCCTGAGTTTTCCCTGCCACGCCTGCGTTTTTCCGAACACTCCCTGAAAACAGTCAGTTGCCACCCAGAAACGCCCACTTCATGTCAATCACTCTGTGGCAACCAGTGCGACTGAAATGCATCGCTAGACCCTGTGCAAAACTGCATCATTCGTTGTGCCCGTACGTCGCACGTGCGCATTGCGCCGCATACGCATGCGCAGAACTGCCATTTTTTTAGCCTGATCGCTGCGCTGTGAACAAATGCAGCTAGCGATCAACTTGGAATGACCACCTGTGTGTCCTAGTGTGTCCTATGTATCAGTCTCAGTCCAGGGATACTCTGTCTGTCATCTGGTGGTGTATCTGACAAGGGGTAATCTTTCCATATACATCCAGGGGGTGTGGTATGGTTTGCCGGCGGTCGGGTCCCGGCGACCAGCATACCGGTGCCGGAATCCCCACCGCCGGCATACCGACAGCTGGGCGAGTGCAAATGAGCCCCTTGCGGGCTCGCTGCGCTCACCACACTGCGCCACGCTATCTATTCTCCCTCCAGGTAGGTAGTGGACCCCCAAGAGGGAGAAAAGATGTCGATATGCCAATGGTTGGGATTCCGGCGCCGGTATGGTGGGCACCGGGAGGCCGGCCGCTGGCAACCAGAACACCACCCCATCCAGGGGCTCTGCCTCGGTGTTAAAAACCCAGTATACATCCAGAGGCTGGTGTGTCCAACTTCTATCAGTATCAATCCAGGGGTGCTCTGTCTGTCATCTGGTGTATCTGACATGGGGTTCTCTGTCCATCTAGGGGTGATCTGTCCATACATCCAGGAGCTCCACCCCAGTGTAAAATTAAAATGTATAAAACTGAAAAGCCTAAATTAAAATGATAAAAATGTATATATAATTTTGTTTGTGCTGTACCTCAGTGTATTATACAATTTTTATTGTATTTCATAAGCACTGTGACAGTCAGACCACAGTATATTATTATTTTGTATTCTGCAACACTGTTGGTGAAATTAAACTGCAGTGTGTTATGAACCACAAGCAGTGGTTCATTCCTGTTACTTTCTGTTCATGTATTTTGTATTATAGTTCTGTTTACATGCCAGGATTCCCCTGTACCTGTTTAGAAGACTCTTGTTGGCCGCCGGTGGTGAGTCTGTGTAATTGCAGCCTGTTTCTATGTGTTTTGCCTCACCTGTCTGATAGTTGATCTTTATGTGGTGAGTCTCTGTACTGCAATCTGGCTCTTGTCTGTGTTAGACTCACCTGCAGGTGTTTGTGCAATTACAGTATGCCTGGTTTCCAGCCATCCTGATTGGGGCGTGTTCCCTTATTACCTAGCTACCTCTGCAGTTCTGAGTTGGTGATAGACGTTTGTAAAAGATACCTGTATGTTCCTGGTTGGTTTCATGTCCAATATTGTATCGGTGTCCAGGTCTTGTTTGATAGTGGAATCCTGCATACTAAGTTCTGGCAGAATCTGGAGTTTACTACTGTCCACATGCATTTCTACCTTCAGTGAGAACCTGTCAGTTTCTGGTGAACTGCTTCCTGCCCTGGAGCGTTCCTGTCCTGGAATCCTGTAGTTTGCCTATCCTGATCCAGTAATCCTGTGTCTTGGTGTCCACCGGTCTGTAGTCGGAATTCCGCCGGTCCTCCAGTCCAGAGAGCCAGTGTCTGCAGCTTTGGGAGTTCTTGTCCATCTGCCAGTATTCATACCGGTTTCGTGAGTAGCGGCTCTGCCGCATCCCTCGGCCTAGGCCGCAGCGTCTTGTTATATTTGTTTTGGAGTTTCTGCAGAGGGTTCTGCGTTGGCTGTCCTCGCCAGTATACAACTGTCTCGTGTAGGCGTGTGGACAGCATTGCCTTTGTTGTTGTTAGTCTTGGCGGCTGAGCCGCACATACTTTCATTTAGTTCTGTAGCACCCCCAACTTTGTATTTCTGTCTTTAGTTAGAGGTTCCCCTTGTTCTCGCCCCGTCTCAGTTTACGCCTTGTCTCCAACTAAGACCGGGGGCATCGGAGTTTGGCAGACATAATCTGCCCTTCAAACGTGGCTGCCGTGGGCCCAAGCAAACATAGTCTCGCAGTCGTAGACTGACCACGCGGGTGAGACAACGGAGTCAGGGATTCTGTAGGGGTTGCTGCTGAACTCCGTTCCTAGCCGCAGCATTACGTTCCTGTACTTGGGGCTCATCCGCCCAGTTTCAGGAGTACCAAGTACAGTGAACATAACACAGTGTTTGATTACTATTCCTGACTCATACACCTATTGTGCGACACTATGGGTGAAGGTGGTACCACATTAATATATTATCATACTAATCTCGTACACGTACTGTGCGACACTGTTGGTGAAATTTAAACCTCAGTGTTTGATTACTATTACTGAATCATAACACTTATTGTGCAACACTGTGGGTGAAGGTGGTACCACAGTAATATATTTTCATACTTATCTCATACACGTATTATGAGACGCTGTTGGTGAAATTAAATTGCAGTGTTTGATAACTATTCCTGACTTATACACTAATTGTGACACTGTAGGGGGGTACATTTTTTGTACAAATTGTAGTGTGTGCTGTAACCCACTTCATTCGTGTTGGATAGATATGGAGGACAAACAATTGAGAGGATAGCAGGAAGCACATACTAGTGGTGTAGGTGCTGCCACTATTCAAGATGATACAAGTACGTGAAAGTCATCTACTAAGGCTGATGCCCAAGGGCATAGACAGCTTAAGTCTGGGCATGTAAAATCAAAGAAGCAATATAATTTTGCAGTGGCAAAGAAAAAACATCAAAAATAAAGATAGCTACAGAGAAAGATAAAATTGGCAATAGACAACACCACACAAAGTGGCAAGGAAAGGCTAAGGCCTTGGCATTTATTTATGAGTGATGGGTCTGAAACTCTCATTTGGGCATCTTCTTCTGCTTCTTATGACGAAACAAGAACTTTTCACTGAGAGACTAGAAGAGTGGTCAAAAAATAAAAACAACTAGAGCAGTAGAACAAACTGCATTCAGAACAGTCACACATTCCTGAGGATCATTCAGGGGTGTCCATGTTAGCTATGTGTGAGGCTTACATTTCTTACATTGTCCTCATATAGAAGACTCTTTCACCTCCTGCCACCATTTCTGCACCATTTGCACATTTGGGGAGCAGTACACGTAAAGATGGTGATAAGGGCATAATAGTAATTGAGGATTCAGGTGTGGAAGAAGAACAGGGTGAGGGGGATATGTGTATACTACTACTATCTGACACTGGGGATGTTGATGATGATGATGTTGTGTGTGTAAGTCAGCCACCAGTGGCTGCAGTTCTTGCCCATGATAAAAAGAAAGCCATTGTGATGCCACCTCTTCAGTGTGGAATTATTTTTCTACAAATCCTGACAATAATCGTGAAGGCATCTGCTTCATTTGTGAGGCAATAGTTAGTAGAGGTAGGGATGTTAGCCTTCTAAGCACCTCCTCCATATTACATCATTTGTGGTGGATTCATGAAATTTTGTTTTACAAGAATATAATGTAATTAACACCCTCATCATCAACCTCCTCATTAGTGATCAGTGGTAGTCCTTCCCCCAATTTTTTGTGGGGGCCCAAACAAAGCAAGCACTTCAACTACAAAAGTGTAAGTCCCTGTCACTAAATTGCTTGGTTTCTTACACTGTGCATGTCCTTTTTAATATCCAACATAAGGGTGGGAGGGAGGGCCAAGGACAATTCCATCTTGCACCACTCTTCATTTCTGCACTGCTGTGTGGTAAGGTTTCATAGATGTGCTATAAACTGCCGTGTGTTTGTGCCGCTGCTCTGTCGGTTAGTAACCAGCTGGCTCGCTGCAGCATTTGGCCTAAATGGATGAAAACAATATTATGAGCTGTGAGGTAGTCACAATTAACTGGAAATTAGTGGAAATAAATGTTATTAGGGTTAATAATACTGTAGGAACAAAAGGGGAAGGATTGAGAGTGGGTGAGACTGAGCTGCACCAGTGGATTGATCTAGGCTTCATTCCCCTGCATCTGAAAAGAAAAAAACAATAAACTTTGCAGATGTTGTTAACCATCAATGATTGATGGCCATCCCTACAACATTGTGATTTTGAGAAGAACTGTTGGGCTTGTGCCATGCCAGTAACCCTTGATGAAATGCTGGCCCAGCAGGAATCCCTAAGAAAGTACCTGCACCCAACCCTTCTTAATGAGCAAAAAAAAAATTCTCATATGGGCATCTGATGGATCACTTATAGCCCATGGTACCCTAGGAGGCTGCCTTGGTTACCGTATGTATAAACTGGCCATGGTGGCAACCAGGCTCCAGCTGTCAAAGGGGCACCAAGAAAGAAAGACTGAGGGGGCTGCTGAACTAGAACATATCTTTCTGTACTCATTATATAGTGATTTTCTATAGTCACTACTGACTACTGTCCAAGTTCTCCATCCCCTTTATAATCCCCTTCAGCTGAAGAGTCTTGGAATGTGACTGTATGATAATAGATCACTACTGTCCAAGTTCACCATCCCCTTCTTAGTCCCCTTCAGCTGTAGAGTCTTGGAATGTGACTTATGATAACAGATCAAAGTGTGTACTGATAGTGAGCAACACTGCTGATGTGTCTTTCATATGAAGAAAGAAAGAAAGAAAGAAAGAAAGAAAGAAAGAAAGAAAGAGAAAGAAAGAAAGAAAGGAGAGCAGCAGTTGTTTTAAGGAAATGCACTAATTATTATAATAAAACATTTTGCCAAAGCTTGGAGAGAGATAAAAATGTGAGATATAATGTACCCGACCAATCCGCTCCTAACTGTCATTTTTCAAACACAGCCTGTAAAATGTAAGGCATAAGCAGATTGGCTGGTACTTTATTTCTCACAATTTTATCTCTCTCCAAGCTTTGATAAAAAAAACCCTCAGGGCTCTATTTATTACCATTTACAGCCAGTACTTGAAAATAAAGACTCCTTATCACCACAATAAACTGCAATAAGGAATCTTTATTTTTCCAGATGTACAGAATTATTGGCAAGTTGCTGGGACATTGGCACATGTGCAAGTCAAAGCCACTGGGGGGCACCACCTTCTATTTTGCCTGGTATCCATACTATAGATCTACCACTAAGGGTAGACATGCATTAGGTCGACAGGGTCAAAAGGACGACAGGGTCAAAATGTTAACATGTAAAAGATAGACAGTTCAACTGGTCGACAGGGTCAAAAGGTAAACAGAGTCAAAAGGTCAACAGGGCAATGGTCGACATACATATGATAGACACAAGTTTATTTTTCTAGTTTTTTTCTTTGCCATCCACGTAGACTACGATTAGGAATAGTAACCTGTGCTGAGCACAGTGGTAGCACAGCGAGGCACCTTGCCCGAAGCTGTGAGGGGACGCAGTATACTAATGGGGCTTGTTTGTTGCAGAAAAGTAACAAAACACCCCAAAAAACAAAAAAAAAGTGTGTACCTTTCTTTGTGTCAATCATTTCCATGTTGATCTTTTGACTCTGTTGCCCTTTTGACTGTCAACCTTTCCTACTGTCTACCTTTTCTATGTTGACCTTTTGACCCTGTCGACCTAATGCATGTCTACCCTTAGTGGTGGACTTATTGGGGTATGGGTCATTGGGTTGACCCAACTAAGGTCAACACCCATTAGGTCGACCACTGAAGGTCGACATTGCCATTAGGTCGACATGCATTAGGTCAACATGGGCACTTCTGTGCTTCTTATTAACCCTTATTAATTTTCACCTGTGTGCTGACCTGGGGTAGCCGACCTGTGCCGGCATGATGGGGTCCTACACCCCGGACCCATACCTAGTATTAGGGACCCCCAGTGATGGAGAAGCCTTGTCGATCAGCCTGGGGGCTTAACCCTATATCTGCAGCTATACGCAACTAAGATCTCCGTATTATCTGATTATTATGTATTATTACTCACTCAGTATGCATTAGGGAACACAAATTGTTTTTTCTTACATGGGCGTTAGGTCGACATGTACTATGTCACCAGGTCAAAAGATCGACATGAGGTTTTTGACTGTTTTTGGTGTCGTTTTCTTCAGGAAACCCAAATTAGTGCACCATGACCCCTTGCATGGTGAGCGAGCTTCGCTTGGCACAGATTACCATTCCAAACACAGTCCACGTGGATCGTTAAGTAAGAAAAAATCCAAAAAATTAAAGAAAATGAGAAAAACTCATGTCGACCTTTAGACCTGTCGACCTAGTACATGTCAACCTAACGGACATGTCGACCTAATGCATGTAGACCTAATGGCATTGTCGACCTTCAGTGGTTGACCTAATGAGTGCCGACCTAAGTTGTGTCGACCTGATGACCGTAACCCGATCTATTGACTGTAGACCTTTTTAGTGTAGATCTAATAATCCATACCCATTTTGCATCCGGGTGCCTGGTATGAACTTACGGCCCTGGCATGTAGGTCTGCATGTGCATGTATACTGTATGCATTTTCTTTCTGATATACAAACTGGCATCAGCCCCAGTCTGTCTATGTATTTCTTGCATAGCTGAGTAACATGAGCAATCCCTTTTCAGGTATTTTTGCTGTCAGAATGCACTTTGCCAGTTTCTATAAATGTTTCAGCATTAAGAACTTCTCAACTATGTGAAGACACATTACTCAAGCCGGGCATGTATTAGTTAAAAACCCATCAAAATGATGGACATTAGGGCCAGTTATAGGGGGGGGGGGACAGTAGCTGCCGTGCTTCTGGAAGTCCTGCTGCGGGGCAGAGCCGGCCCTAACCAATATGATGCCCTAGGCAAGATTCTGGCTGGTGCCCCCTAGCACCGCTGCTAGTTCTGCCTCTGACCCTGCATACTTTTCCCAGCACCATCACCACTCACCCATAGTAGTCCTCATTTCGGTGCTCCTACCCCCTATATTTTAAATAGGAACAGTGCGCACATTCGGTGCACAGTTCAAAAAGGGACGTTTTCCTGCTAGGAAGGGGCATGGCCACTCAATTGAATGGCTATTCAAATTACGCCACACAGTAGTGCAATTTTATTCACATTTTATAATGCGATAGTGTGCCTTATTCACATTACATCACACAGTAATACCACTTTACCTTATATACGTTACTCCTCACAGTAATACCACTTATTCACATTACATCATACTGAATTGCTCCTTATTCAGATTATAACACACCATTTGCTCCTTATTTACATTACACCACACCATATTGCTTTTTTATTCGCATTAGACCACACAGTAGTGCCCTTTCTATATGTTACGCCACACAGTAGAGGACCTCATATACATTAGTAATGCATTTATACACATAATAGCACACAGTAATGCCCCTTACACATATGACACACATTATTAATGTCCTTATAAACATAATGCACCTTACACATTATGCCAAACTTTATTAATGCCCTTATACACATAATGCCTCTTAACATATGCCAAACACTACTGCGCAACCAACCCACCCGCACACAGCCTTCACATGGCCGCTAACACTGTGACCTCTGCATCTGCTTGGTTACAGATGTGTCCTCATACATCTTGCCTTAATATGCCATGCAGCAGGAGATGCAGTCAGCTGGCAGCTCTGATAACGTCGCACACCTTTTTTTTTTGACGAAATGTGTCTTATTTGCATTACTATGTGGCTAGGATGCACACGCAGCTTCTGCTGATTAAAATGATATGCAGCATGCCTATATTCTGTGTGCGACTATGGCTGTATCTGCATACGAAAAACAGAATATAGGCATGCCGCATATCATTTTAATCAGCAGAAGCTGCTTGTGCCCCTAGGCATCCCAAATGCTCTAGGCATTTGCCTAGTTTGCCTATGCCTAGGACCGACTCTGCTGCTGGGAGCTGGGGCACTGTCATGCTGAGGGTGTAGCGTTAGCCTTTTATATATTTAGATACTGTATATCTGTAATGGGAAGGCTATAATGATGTTGCACTAAATACGTCAGTACGGACACGTGTAAGTTCACCAGTCCCCGCACAGCTCTTGCCCAGTCTGGGGGTAGAGGACACCAGTAGCCACCAGC
This sequence comes from Pseudophryne corroboree, assembly GCF_028390025.1. NCBI lineage: Eukaryota > Metazoa > Chordata > Amphibia > Anura > Myobatrachidae > Pseudophryne > Pseudophryne corroboree. Next base: position 423,548,025 of record NC_086446.1, on the reverse strand, counting down.
TGCTGGACGCAGGGGTCTGGAGGGGCCGGAGGGGCCTGTGCAGGGTGTGGGAGGGGCAAGCACAGGACCCCGCACCTCCACTGGCGTGCAGTAAATATAAGGCAGTTGAGCAGATTATCTGCCTCCTCACCTGAATCATCTGCATCTCCAGCACTGACCTCTTCTCCTCCCGGTCACTGCACTGCTCACCCCTTCCTGCCAGACTTATTCACCTTCTCCCCCCACCGGTAAGTGGCCATGCGTGTCCCCTCTGCATCCACTCTGAGTGCTGCGTGACCATGTGGTGGTTCCAGCATCTGTTTCCTGGTTACTGCTGCTACTTGTTGCCGAGTCCCGGGATGGCAAGTAACCTGGGGTTGCAGCATAGTATATGGAGGAGGGGGTAAAGTGTATGCGGCATATGGCGGGAGCCGTATATGGAGGAGGGATGTGTCCTGTATATAGGGGGCACTATATGGAGGGGTATGAGGGTGCAGTGTGTAAATAGGGGCAGTATATGGTGGGGGTTGCAGTGTGTGTGTGTGTGTGTGTGTGTGTGTGTGTGTGTGTGTGTGTGTCCTTGTCCCTCCAGTGGTTGCCGGCTGCACCACAAATGTGAGGAGCAGTATAAGATTAATGCAACTGCAAGTAGAAATCAAACAAACAGATAGAAAATCCAGTCAATTTTGATTATGAAAGGTTGAAATAAATGGCAACTTTCATACCAAAAACCTACCCATACCCCCACTCTCGCTCTCTCTCCATCACACTCTCGTATTCAGCAAGTGTGAAAGAAGTCAGATCAGTGGGGGTCATTCCGAGTTGTTCGCTCGCAAGCGGATTTTAGCAGATTTGTTCATGCTAAGCCGCCGCCTACTGGGAGTGAATCTTAGCATCTTAAAATTGCGAACGATGTATTCGCAATATTGCGATTACACACCTCGTAGCAGTTTCTGAGTAGCTTCAGACTTACTCGGCATCTGCGATCAGTTCAGTGCTTGTCGTTCCTGGTTTGACGTCACAAACACACCCAGCGTTCGCCCAGACACTCCCCCGTTTCTCCGGCCACTCCTGCGTTTTTTCCGGAAACGGTAGCATTTTTTCCCACACGCCCATAAAACGGCCTGTTTCCGCCCAGTAACACCCATTTCCTGTCAATCACATTACGATCGCCAGAACGATGAAAAAGCCGTGAGTAAAAATCCTAACTGCATAGCAAATTTACTTGGCGCAGTCGCAGTGCGGACATTGCGCATGCGCATTAAGCGGAAAATCGCTGCGATGCGAAGATTTTTACCGAGCGAACAACTCGGAATGACCCCCAGTGTTTTTACATAATTAGCAGCAGGCTGTAACACCTCCTTGCTGCATTTGTAATCCAAGCGCTGCGACGTGTTGCAGCCTGGAATCAACAATGCAACCAATGGTTGCGATGTTCCCCACACACTGCCCACTGAGTAAGCCTTCTCACAGGACAGCTTGCGGGGCCAAGGTAACTGCATCTCACTACACAGTCCGTGGCCTCACCACTCCCGGAAACGCCTCCATCCCTCTCCCTGCCTCTGCCTGATTTGTTCACAATACTGTGATGTGATCGCAGGACCCGTTCTGCACATGCGCAGACTGGGTCCTTTCCATATGCGCAATTTCTCGATAATTGGGAAACTGCGCTGAGGATTGCAGGAGCTATCCTTACTGAATAACCTCCATAGGTCAGCTGCAACTGACAGCAACCGACAGCCCAAAATTTCCACTGGAGAGGAACAGGGAAATGTTTTCTCTCCACGGAAGGAACCCAGATACCGTGTGGCCATACACTGTGAGATATGTCTCACAGTGTATGGCCATGATACCTGCTGGTGTCAGGCTGTCAGATAAAATGTCCGCTGGTCTGACAGACATTTTTTCTGGCAATGTATGCCCAGCATTAAACTGACCGTTTTCTCTCAGGCATCCACTTTCATTTCCATGTCCATGTGTACATTAGTGACCGTGACATTTTCTAAATGCAAGAAAAAAGCTAAGGAATAAAAATTCAGTAAAAGTTATGATACTGTCAGTGGACATGAGTTATAGGTTTCCACAAGTTATATGGAGCTGTTATTAGTTACTGTTGTCTTCTTATTTTCATAAAATGCACATTGAGCGAGTACAATATAGGAAGAGACATTTATCAATCTAAAGGATATTCTCCTGTCTTGTCATAGCAGATTCATGACCCATCCAGAAAATAAATGTAATCTGTAGACAAATACAAAACTGGAAAGGGGATAAGAGGCTAGGCTGGCAGAGGATCATTTTCACAGGTAATATTACAGCAGATTACATTATATCCCCGAAAAGGAACACTGTGTGTTCTTTACTCTATAGCCACAACTCACAATCCAACAACAATAAAGAGTTAATTGTTAACCTTCTGTCCCATGTATGGTTGTTGCATTCAAAGTCTTACACAATAGAATGTTAAAGATTAAAAAGATGACACTGCCACTATAACTCCCCAATGCTGCTTTCAAGTAGAGATCTGCGTCGACCCCCGTATTTAGGTTTTGGTTCTGATTTTTTAAAACCACCTTCCCGTGTTTTGGTTTTAGATCTGTATTTTTTAAATAAATGCTAAAAAACAGCTAAAATCATGTAATTTGGGCGTGTTGCTGTTCCTTCATTATTATTAACCTCAATGATATTCATTTACAGTCATTTACAGTCAATTTTCACCACCTCCCAGCTCACAATATTCTTTACCAATCTTGGCCAAAGGCAAGATGGCTAAACTAAGCAACAGAGCAATGGCACAAACACACAGCAGTTATTTCTGTTTAAAAATATTTTGCAAATTAGTAAAGTATTAGAGCAATAACTTATAAAAAATATATAGTAAAAAAGACCGCCCCAATGCCCCCTAAAAATACAGCCTATTATGAAAAGAAAAGTGGTACAAGATGAAATTGTCCTTGGACCCACCCACCCTTATGGTATATTTTAAAAAAGACATGCACAGTTTAACAAACCAAAGTTTAGTTACAGGGACTTCCACTTTTGTGGCTGAAGAGCTTGGTTTGTTTGTACCCCACAAACCAATTTTTTTGGAAGGACTACCTTCGATCATTAATGAGAAGGTTGATGATAAGGGCGTTGGTGGTGGTGATTTTATGGGCTTGTCCAAACTGCTGGTAGCTGATACTGGACTGATTGTTATTATTTTTCAAATTATTATAATATTGTAGAATAAATGTCATGAACTTACTGCGAATGATGTAACATGGAGGAGGTGCCTAGATGGTTAATGTCCCTACCTCTGCTAACTTTGGCCTCACAAATAGAGCATATGCCTTCATAAATGTTGTCAGTATTTGGGTAAATATAATCCCACAGCCAAGAGGTGGCTTTTTTGGTCTTATGCGCAGGCATCACAATGGCTTTCTTTTTATCACTGGCAACAACTGCAGCCACTGGTGGCTGGCTTACACAACAGCATCATAAACAACAACATCATCATCATCATCAGTATTCTTATTAGTGTCAGTAAAAAAAATATCCCCCTAATCCTGTTGCACTTCCACACTAGCATCCTCAATTTCTGTTATGTCATCAACACCATCTTTACTTGTACTGCTTATCACCACATTTGCTGAGGGTGCCGAAATGGAGTACAGTGTGAGAAGTTTCAGACTTACACATAGCTTACGTGGGCACCCCTAGACTCTAATCAAGGATTTGTGACACAGTTTATTCCTCACCCTTAGTGTTCTTTTTGTTGGCACTAATTTGTCGGTTATAATGATGACACCTCTACCTCTGTTTTTTAATATTATTAAATATTTTGATTTCAAGTGCCCTTTCTTAAACTTACTGCCCCTTGGACCGGGTGGTCTTCAGTATGCCGGCTGTCGGGATCCCGGCGCACAGTATATTGGCGCCGGAATCCCGACAGCCGGCATACCAACACTTATTCTCCCTTGTGGGGGTCCACGACCCCCCTGGAGGGAGAATAAAATAGCGTGGCACGCGTAGCGTGCCACCGTGCCCGCAGCGTGACGAGCGCAGCGTGGCGAGTGCAGCGTGGCGAGTGCAGCGAGCCTGCAAGGGGCTCATTTGCGCTCGCCACACTGTCGGTAAGCCGGCGGTCGGGCTCCCGGTGCCGGTATGCTGGTTGCCGGGAGCGTGACCGCCGGCCTACCATACTACACCCCTTGGACCACCTATAGTAGATGTTGTAGTACTACCATGACTGGCAGCAGCCACAGCACCATTACTTGGTTGCTGCTCCTGCTCTTCCATTTACTAATCACAATCTATATCGACTCACATTGCATATGTTATTAATGTGATGACATGGCACCTACTGAGCATTATTGTAACACAGTGCTCCGGCCTGGCACTGAACGCACACAAGTTTTACAAAAAAATAACAAATGGACTAATTTATCAATGAGTTTATCATGCAGAACGAGTTTTAAAACTTGTTGCTTATGATAAATTATGCTACAGCCAATCAGCTCTTGTCATGTGTTTGAAAAATGACAATTGGCTAGAGCACCATTTATCATACACCAGTTTTAAAACTCGTTGTGTATGATAAAACTCGTTGAAAAATCAGCCCCAAAGTTTTTTTCAGTTTTTTTAACAAATGACAACTTCACACTGCGACTCACACAGTGCTTATATTATTAATGTGGTGGCATGGCACCTACTGAACGTTATTGTAACAGAGTACCACTGCCTGCAAGACTCTTGCAAGGATGTCTTTGGAGAGTCACCATAGGTCTTGGCTCCCATACTCATCCCACAAGGCAGAAGCTTACTATGGAAAGAATGATTTTGAACCAATCAGCACCATTTATGTTTCAGTGCAGTTTCAGAATCTCCACACAAGATGATCTCCAGGCAAGGGGACAATGTAAATGAAGGGGCTGGTGAGAACAAAGCAAAAAAAAGGAGAAATTCTACATCAGGACACAGCATGATGTAATGCAAATACATTTAATGTTTTACATGCAGGGTAAAAACTGATTGATAATGCATGCAGCTTACAAATACTGGACAGCTTTATTTTTACACTGCAATTTAAAGTCCAGCTGTGGGTCACCCCAAGATTGTTAGAGCAGCCTCTTGACGGATGGACACAGCACCCGTTTATGTACAACAAAGCATGGGCCACCTACAGTGTCATAAATAATACGTGTATGATTATGTACTGCCTTCTGACCAGCAGTGTCACAGAAAAATAATAGTATAGTACATTGGGGTTTAGCACAAAAAATATGTACAACAAAGCAGGGACCACCTACTGTGCCACTCACAATACATGTATTATTGTACACTGATGATTATACAGCAGCCCCAGAGAACACAGCAGTCCCATCCCAATGATGGTACACAGCACCCCTGGAGGCCACCGGTACCCCTCTAGCAGCCCCAGCCCCTTAAGGTACAAAACAGAGCACCCCTGTACGGACACCGCGGTGACACATCCATTCACTACAACATCCACAGCTGGAGTAAAATGGTGCGATCAACAGGGGCCTTATAGAATCCAAAACCTGCGAGAATCCGACAACGGGAGGATGACGTTTTGCCTCGATTTAGGATCCGAGTGATGTGGGAAAACCCAGATTCGGATCCTGGCTCAGATTGCAATGTTTGGGTAGCTCCGGTTCTCGGATAACCAGACCCGCTCATCTCTAATTTTTACACTACTGCACATGCTTCATTGTCTAAGATTTCACTCTGTGCATGTGTCAAAAGAGCAGTCCAAAGTCATATGAATCTGGAAACATGGTCGAATGTGAGCAGTAACAGGTTAACGGAAAATGGGCTATAACTGGATGGGTAGTACTGAGTCGCAGGATACAACTCTTTTTCATAGGAATGTCATAGGCGTATTGTTCATTTTAAACAAAGAGTCGACATTGGGGACACCAACATCTATCTTGCCTCCGGGCCACTGGGATGAAGTTACACCACTGATCAATTGCCTACACACAGTGAAGGTCATTTATAAAATGCAAAATGGCTGCTGTGCAGTGCAAAATCAGTTTAGACTCAATGTACTCCTTAATTTGTGTGAATGTGTCTGTTTCCAACTTTCCACCAAGGTGTGGGTCTATGGATTGAACACCAGTGCAGGTACAAGCAGGGGCAGATTGGCCATAGGTCATACAAGGAGGATTTCTGGCAGGCCGCCTTGTCTGTAGGGCCTGTTTTGTGTGTTGTCATGTGGCCTCACCACCCCACATGACAGGCAGCCCACCACACTCAGTACACTGCATTGTCCCCATTCATTCTGTTATTCCATCTCTGCAATACAGCAACTCTGCCATCCAGTGATGTTGCCATGGCTACACGGTATGTTATACCTCTTGTGCTACCCATGTCGGGCCACTTCTACAAAATTTTACAGGGCCATCTTCAGTTCCCAATCTGCCCCTGGTCTCAGACACACCTGCAGGAAAAGACACAAAGAAGGCTGAAATTGCGTACAGTCAGGCCCTATGAGAAGGGATCCAGCCCTCTCAACATACTCCGCCCCTCATTAGATTGCACCTCCATTAGGGCTGCTTCCATAAATTCCCAAGGCTGGTTTTCCATCCCAATCCACCCCTGGGTACAAGATTTTTCTTTTTCTGGACGTTCTTTGTAGTGCCAAGGGACAAAGACTGATTCGTACCCTGCAAAGGACTTGAATTTTGCATCTGCTCAGAAGTGGTGGTCTGTACATTTAAAATCATAATTTCCCCAAGCAGTGTAATAAAATGATTGGCATACATCAAATCATCTTATCACTGCTATGATTAATTTTAAACATAGGTTAGGATAAATTATAACGTGTTTTTAAATTGTACAGTGACTGTGCTTCATAAATTACCTGCAATGTATTAAAACTATTTTGAGGGCTGAAAATATATCGTAGCCTAACTGATATCACTAGTGCCTATTAAATCAAAAGGCACCATTTGCGAGAATATTTGTTCAGTGCCCAAAAATGTCTGCCTTCACAGGGGGTAATTCCGACCCGTTCGCTCGCTGCGTTTTCACGCAACAGAGCGAACAGGTCCCTGCTGTGCATGCGCCGGCGCCTTTGTGCGCCTGCGCATGTGGGACGCCCGACGCCATAGCAGGATAGCGATCGCCCCTGCCTGATTGACAGGCAGAGCTGATCGATGGGCGGGAGGGGGCGAAACAGCTGCGTTTAGCTGCCGTTTCGTAGGCACGGTCCGGCCAATGCAGGTGTGGCCGGACCAAACGGGAGGCCTGGCCGCATCGGCTGCGTGACGCCATACGCAGCCGCTGCGGGCCAGGGAGCGAGGAGTAGCTCCCGGCCAGCATGCTAAAGCTGCGCTGGCCGGGAGCTACTCCTGAAGTGCAAAGGCATCGCCGTTGTGCGATGCCTTTGCACTTCTGCGAGGGGGGCCGGACTGACATGCACAGCTACGATCAACACGGAATGACCCCCACTGTGCGCAGATGATTAATAGACTGTGAAATCATTGGGGCAGATTTACTAAAGTGCAAATTGCTGAAAATGTGCTATTACATGCGGTTTATAAACATTACTAAAGGCCATACCAATTCATTATGTATTACAGATACCATCACTGGCAGATTTTACCTATGGGTTGCAGGACTGCAGCCCCCCATCCCCCTCCTCCCCCCCCCCCCTCCCTCCACTCCCCGGTAAAATCCACCACCCTGCTCAGTGTCCGTAAAGTCAGATGCAGTCCGTGACTGCACTGTGACTGGCAGTGGCTTACTACCTGTAAGTACTCCTATCAGTTACAAACACATAAGGGAGTTTCTTCCCTCAGGGACTGCCAGGCTGGGCTGTTATGGGCAGAAAGCTGACTTCTTATAGGAAGCCACTCCCTGCATTTGGCAGAACCCAATCAGTCTTCTATGGGCTGCTCTGCGGCATCTGCGCCTGCACTAGTCCCAACACCTGCTGGGTCCATTGCGCAGGTACCAGGATAAGGGGCTGGCTGTCTCCTCTCCCCGGCACAGGGGCTAGCAGCAGCCCTCCTACTAAATGTAAGTAGGAGCTGCAGTTGGATACCATCTTTAGAGCACCCACAGCTTTTTAAGTTAGATACAGTATGTCATAGCAGGCACTCCTGCACATTTCACCACACATTTTGCTCTTCACCATATCATAGTTGCCGACTTCCTGGATGCATGCCCCCAACTACATCCAATACTGCATGTGACATTTTGAACAGTAAATTTCCCTCAGTATACAGAATGATAATGTATTTCGTGGACGTGTATTTCTTGTGTTTTTAATTTTTGTCCAACTGTCATTTTTGAGTTGGTGAACTTATGTCATACTATTATACTTTGTTCCATTTCAAAGATTGCATTAAAATGGAATAACGTCTACAATCATGCGCATTAATTTGCTTATAAAAATGTTTTTTCATTTTTATAGTGCAAAAGAGTACCAAACCATAAAAAGAATAATTGTGTACAATACACACACTGTTTCTAACTGTAAATAAATATTAAAATGAGCCTTTATTAGATTTCCTATTAGGTCTGTAAAATAATCATAGCGTTAATAGGATCACATAGTACGAATAATAATAACATTTATAGAAGAATCCATGAGCTGGAATCTTGTATGCATTTGATAAATAATGACTGACAAAGGGAGAAAGTTTTTTTTAAGAATATAGAAAAGGTTTTATATTGCATTGTCCCAGACAAACGCTCAATATATATTCATAAGAACAATTCAGGGACCTGATTATACCCTTATTGAATTTCTGCTTAGTGAATTTTCTGAAATAGGGTAACTGCTAATATTATGAATAAAAGTGTATGATACTCTGAAAGAGAAAATGAAAAAGTGAAAATGTAAATATGAAATAAGATCTACATGCTGTTTCAGAAATGAAGGTTAACCCTATGAAAATGTAATGATACAGAATAAAAAAATCTATATTGCTACTGATATACTTAAGTTACGATTGCAGAAAAGTGAAGTGGGAAGGCTCACACATAGAAAAATATACTGTAATGTGTGTGCGTAGCTACAGTACCAGTCAAAAGTTTGGACACACCTTTTCATTCAATGGTTTTTATTTATTTTAATTATTTTCTATATTGTAGATTAATACTGAAGACATCAAAACTATGAAAGAACACATATGGAATTATGTTGTAAACAAAAAAGCGTTAAACAAATCAAAATATGTTTTATATTTTAGATTCCTCAAAGTAGCCCCTGTCACAACTGAGGGCTGAGGCTGACCTGGGGAGGCCTCAGTTGTAGGGGCTGGAGTGTAAGTGAACCGTGAGGGTAATGTAGGGTTCCTGGACATACAGGAGGTTTAGCACAGTCTGCCCGAAGGCGTGACCACAACAACAGAGGAATAATATCAAAGTCGGTTTATTGAACACACAGTTTATCTTGGCAATGCGATGACTTCAATAATATTGTGCAGAAAATAATACAGTACAGTTTCAAGAGGTACGGCAGTAATTAATGCTGTGGAAATGCAGAGCGGAAAGGCATGAGAGTCCTTGCAAAACCTGGAGTTTGGAAAGTCTGTGGCCACAGCTAACCGCTGTAGGGAGGAACAGCAGGTACTGCCCATTAGATGGTGCACAGGAGACTGGGATATGCACAAATAAGTAGGAGTTAAAGTGGAGTTGGTAAGATTGCCAGAAACGACCGGACGGAACCGGTATGATGGAAGATGTAGAAAACTCACCGCTGAAGAGTCCGATGGTGAGTATCGATGAAGACTGTGGTTCAATGTTGTGTGGAATGATATACAGGGCGATTTATGAATACCGCTGGAGATGACGTGAAGCACCCCAGTAGGCAGATGGTAACACCAATCACTGCTGGAAGCTGAAAGCGATGTAAGTGACACGCTGGAAGCTGGAAACCAGTGACACTTTACCACAGAAGCTAGTGAGCAATGCCGTAGATAATGGAAGCAATAACGATACCAGGACACTGCTGGAACTGCTGGATGCTGGAGGCAGAATAGAACCAATGCTAGAAGCTGATGTCAGGACCGCAGTAGAAAGCCCGGAAGTAGAGCTGGAACACTTCAGGAGTCAGGCTGCACCGCAGGATGGTAATTGGTGCCGGTCTCTTGGATAAGCTGAATCACAGGAGCTGGAATACCTGGAAAGTCAAGCTGAGAATTCACCAAACAGGAGAGACATGTATGCAGGATTGACAACCAAAGCACTGACGATTATCCTGCGCTGGAGCAGGATATTTATACCAGCTGGTGAGCAAGGATTGGCTGGATAATTAAGGCAGAGTCCAGAATGCAGCTGTTGGGTAATCAGGCAGAGTCCAGAGTGCAACTGATAGGCTGTATAGCAACATGTGATGAAACCAAACATGGCTGCGCCCATGTTTTAATCTGGAGGGAAAGTCCGTTTGAACTTTAGCATGTGAGAGACTGAGGCCATGTTACACAGCATGCTGCACGCAGACAGCACAGGTAGAATCCAGGCTTGGAGCGCTGGGCCAGTCTCAGGAGACACATGGAAGGTAAGAAATGGTGATGAATTACCCGGATCGTGAAAGCCCCCTTTTGCTTTGATGACAGCTTTGCACACTCTTGGCATTCTCTCAATCAGCTTCATGAGGTAGTCTCCTGGAATGGTTTTCCAACAGTCTTGAAGGAGTTCCCAGAGGTGCTGAGCACTTGTTGGCTGCTTTTCCTTCACTCTGTGGTCCAACTCATTCATACCATCTCAATTGGGTTTAGATCGGGTGATTGTAGGGGCCAGGTCATCTGACGCAGCACTCCATCACTTTCCTTCTTGGTCAAGTAGCCCTTACATAGCTTGGATGTATATTTGGGGTCATTCTCTTGTTGAAAAACAAATGATGCCCCCAGTAAGCGCAAACCAGATGGGATGGCATGGCACTGCAGAATGCTGTGGTAGCCATGCTGGTTAAGTGTGCCTTGAATTTTGAATTAATCACCAACCGTGTCACCAGCAAAGCACCCCCACACCATCACACCTCCTCCTCCATGCTTTACAGTGGGAACCACACATGCAGAAACCATCCGCTCACCTTCTCTGCATCTTACAAAGACACGGCGGTTGGAACCAAAAATCTCAAATTTGGACTCATCAGACCAAAGTACAGATTCCCACTAGTCTAATGTCCATTCCTTGTGTTTCTTGGCCCAAACAATTCTCTTCCTATTGTTGTTCATCTTCAGTAGTGGCTTCTTCGCTGCATTTCGACCATGAAGGCCTGATTCACGCAGTCTCTTCTTAACAGTTGATGTCGAGATTTGTCTGCTACTTGAACTCTGTGAAGAATTTATGTGGGCTCTAATCTGAGGTGCTGTTAAGTAGCGGTTTCTGAGGCTGGTGACTCTAATGAACTTATCCTTTGCAGCAGAGGTTACTCTTGGTCTTCCTTTCCTATGGTGGTCCTCATAAGAGCCAGTGTCATCATAGCGTTTGATGGATTTTGCAACTGCACTTGAGGATACATCCAAAGTTCTTGAAATTTTCCGTATCGACTGACCTTCATGTCTTAAAGTAATGATGGACTGTCGTTTCTCTTTGCTGAGTTGAGTGGTTCATGCCATAATATGGATTACAACAGAAATCAAATAGGGGTGTCCACTGTGTACTAACCTAACCACTGCACAACACAACTGATGGTCTCAAACACTTTAAGAAGGCAAGTAATTCCACAGATGGACTCTTGACAAGGCACACCTGTTAATTCAAAACCATTCTAGGAGACTACCTCATGAAGCTGATTGAGAGAATGCCAAGAGTGTGCAAAGCTGTCATCAAAGCAAAAGGGGGCTACTTTGAGGAATCTAAAATATAAAACATATTTTGATTTGTTTAACACTTTTTTGTTTACAGTAAAATTCCATATGTGTTCTTTCATAGTTTTGATGTCGTCAGTATTAATCTACAATGTAGAAAATTATTAAAATAAATAAAAACCATTGAATGAGAAGGTGTGTCCAAACTTTTGACTGGTTATGTATATTTATCTATATATATATATATATATATATATATATATATATATATATATATAGAAATATATCAAGGGAGATAAAGAGAGAGACCAAATACTCAATAGTCGTCCAATATAAACAGATACAAACCAGGTTGCTTTCCAAAATAAATTGTAGAATATATGCAGAGATGGGTGGCATTCAGTGTAGGACTGGGACATGAAAGGCTCATCAGGAAATTCAGTGACAGGGGCCCAAGCTTGGGGTGTGGCCAGCTAACACAGAAGGACTTGGCCAACCGTTAGAGAGAATATGCAAAGATCAAGGCCCCTTTATAAAGAAAGCTACAGGGGTGTATCAGGACCACCCTCTATGGTTGGCAGGAAGGCTAATATTGGTGTAACCAAACATAGAAACAAACCTAACATCCAATTTCATCCATGATCTTCTTTCACTCCTAGAGGAGTGGGGCCCACAAGGAATGGGGCCTATCAGGGATTTCTCCTGCACCCCTGTGGGCCAGTCCAACCCTGATGGCATTCAAAGTCTGACAAATTATAGTAGAACATTTTCAAATGACCCAACATTTCATTGAATTAGAACTTTCATCAAAGATATAAAAAATGCAAAACGCACTTGCACTACATTTATAACACAACTGAAGTCAGGGAGCTGGACGCCATCATGTAGTGTAATAAAAAAAAAACATCACCTATAGACAACAATAAAACATACAAATGAATAAACAAATCCCATGACATGAACAAAGTCTGTATAAAGGTGTAGAGACTACAGACCTTATTCTGAGTCGGACAGATCTTTGTGAGCGACTGTAAATGTAGAGTTTTTGCATATAGCACATATGCGAATTTCAGCACTATTGCATATGTCCAGTCTACAGTATTCTGAGCCAAACACAACTAGGCCAGCTCTGTCTTTCCATAAAATTGGGTACTTCTGGGCAGCAACTGAGAGCCGATGATGCAAGCATACGGAACCACCCTGTTTTGTTGGAGACAAGTATATGGAAGCAAAACCGATTTCTGACAGATATCTTGCATCTAGCATGGTGCTGGTGCAAGTGTCATAACTAATGATGAGGTGGCTAGCGTAAAAGCAATGGACAGCACAGCTTCCTGCTTACCGAGAAGTATGGACAAACGCTTATGCCCTACGGATTCTTGCATTAGCATTAGGTAGTAAATCAAACCTCTACGGATGGCTGCAAATACAGCCACTTCGCATGCGTACGATTCAAAATGAGCCCTAATGACAAACTAGTGATTAATTAAGAAAATATGGGATTGATATGTACTAAAGGGATTTTCTCTGTCTGCAGCCTGCTAGCAGTAAGTGCAGGTTAGGATATTGCACTGCCATATGCACTTATGGCAGCGCTAAGTGTCCTAAGTGTCATTAAGGAGAGAGGTCACTTACCATTGGGTTTCTTCTGCAGTGCCGGCTCAGGGGGATACCTAGGGGTCCGAGCACCCCTGGCACAGTAAGGAACTGCCCCCCCCCCCCAATAGTTGAAATATGGAAGTCGCTTGTGCCAAAAAGGGGCGTGGCCACACAATAGTATCCTTAATTCACATTACACCACACAGTAGTGTCCCTTACTCACATTACACCGTACAATAATGTCCATTATTCACATTATGCTAGGCAGTAGTACCCTTTACATACATTACACCACACACTAGAGCCCCTTATTCACATTACGCTACATAGTAGTACCCATTATACACATTATGCAACACAGTAGTGCCGTCATCAGACGGGGACTGGCTGGACACCGACTGCCCCACTCTTCCGGTTTTGGTGGGCTTTCCTCTTCTGTATTTAAGGTAATTATAATGCTTATTTCATGACCGACACTCACTCGTTTCTTGATAAATGATATGGTGCCCTCAGCATGGAGAAAGAAGGCAGGCTGTACTAAAGTAGCTGCGGAACTCACGGGTCTTTCTATTAATGTAAGGCTACAGCCACACATAGCAGCCGGACCCACTTGGCCGCAAGGCGACTGCACATGGACACCTATGCAGGCGAGCACACATGTGCAGCAGTCCCGCCACCGCCGACTTCGACCGCAGCATGCTGCGGTTGATCCGGATGGCGGAATTTCCATGAGAACACATACACTTCAATGTATGTGTTCAAACAGTGCAGCTATGCTGCACTGTGTTCCATTGAAATCCTGTGTGTCACTTGCCGGATCCTGTTCTGCAGAATCCTGCAGAACAGGATCCATGTGCACACAAACCCCCCTCCTGGCCAAGCGGGTCCCGTTCAGCAGGACCCGCTTGGCCACTATGTGTGGCCCCAGCCTTAGAGATGGACGCTGTGTATCACAAATGGGGTAATATCAACACAGCTGGAGGGATTTTCCCCCTTTTGTGATGCACAGCGTCCATCTCTAATATTAACAGGAAGACCTGTGAGTGCTGCAACTATCAATATAGATAGAGGAGGCACATGTGTTGTCGTCGTCACCCCTGCCAGGGCAGTTCCTCACCCGCAGGGATGCCCAACAAAAATCACAAGCGGCAGTCACTGTTCTTCTCGCAAGGGTCCAGCGAGGAAGCCTCCTGACGAAGTAAGATACGAAACGTGTTGGGGCGTGGCCTGTCTGATGCGCTACTGTCCTCCTGGTCAGCTGCTCCAACTGCCCGATCTAGGAGAGGTTTCCCGACGAGTCACGGCTCCATCAGAGCCGGCGGCACGGTGTGTGGTCCCAGGAGGCGGTCAGCGAGTATGCAGTTTGTGCCGGGGGATTTTATCTTAACCATGTGGTAACCAGCCCACAGCGTGGGCTATATGGTACGAGTCATATAAAAACCTGTTTGTATGTTTTGTCACTGTTTTGCAATCTAATAAACAGTCTGCACTATGTGCGCCTCTTCCATTATATTTCACCTATAGAAACAAATCCTGCTCCTGGAGTCCGGAGTGTTTTCTGTAAAAGAGCTGCGGTAATAATCTGCTACCAGTGCCACAACCCAGATTGTAGTTTTCTCTACTGCTGAGAGAAAAGGAATCACCAGCGCACCTGCACATCCTCCAATTGAACTGATATATATATATATATATGAGTGAGTGTGTGTGCATATATATATATATATATATATATATATATATATACACACTGCTCAAAAAATAAAAGGGAGCACTAAAATAACACATCCTAGATCTGAATGAATGAAATATTCTTATTAAATACTTTGTTCTTTACATAGTTGAATGTGCTGACAACAAAATCACACAAAAATTATCAATGGGAATCAAATTTATTAACCCATGGAGGTCTGGATTTGGAGTCACACTCAAAATTAAAGTGGAAAAACACACTACAGGCTGATCCAACTTTGATGCAATGTCCTTAAAACAAGTCAAAATGAGGCTCAGTAGTGTGTGTGGCCTCCAAGTGCCTGTATGACCTCCCTACAACGCCTGGGCATGCTCCTGATGAGGTGGCGGATGGTCTCCTGAGGGATCTCCTCCCAGACCTGGACTAAAGCATCCGCCAACTCCTTTACAGTCTGTGGTGCAAAGTGGCGTTGGTGGATGGAGCGAGACATGATGTCCCAGATGTGCTCAATTGGATTCAGGTCTGGGGAACGGGCGGGCCAGTCCATAGCATCAATGCCTTCGTCTTGCAGGAACTGCTGACACACTCCAGCCACATGAGGTCTAGCATTGTCTTGCATTAGGAGGAACCCAGGGCAAACCGCACCAGCATGGTCTCACAAGGGGTCTGAGAATCTCATCTTGGTACCTAATGGCAGTCAGGCTACCTCTGGCGAGCACATGGAGTGCTGTGCGGCCCCCCAAAGAAATGCCACCCCACACCATTACTGACCCACTGCCAAACCGGTCATGCTGGAGGATGTTGCAGGCAGCAGAACGTTCTCCTTGGCGTCTCCAGACTCTGTCACGTCTGTCACATGTGCTCAGTCAGAACCTGCTTTCATCTGTGAAGAGCACAGGGCGCCAGTGGCAAATTTGCCAATCTTGGTGTTCTCTGGCAAATGCCAAAAGTCCTGCACGGTGTTGAGCTGTAAGCGCAACCCCCGCCTGTGGACGTCGGGCCCTCATACCACCCTCATGGAGTCTGTTTCTGATTGTTTAAGTAGACACATGCACATTTGTGGCTTGCTGGAGGTCATTTTGCAGGGCTCTGGCAGTGCTCCTCCTGTTCCTCCTTGCACAAAGGCGGAGGTAGCGGTCCTGCTGCTGGGTTGTTGCCCTCCTACGGCCTCCTCCACGTCTCCTGATGTACTGGCCTGTCTCCTGGTAGCGCCTCCATGCTCTGGACACTACGCTGACAGACACAGCAAACCTTCTTGCCACAGCTCGCATTGATGTGCTATCCTGGATGAGCTGCACTACCTGTGCCACTTGTGTGGGTTGTAGACTTCGTCTCATGCTACCACTAGAGTGAAAGCACCGCCAGCTTTCAAAAGTGACCAAAACATCAGCCAGAAAGCATAGGAGCTGAAAAGTGGTCTGTGGTCACCACCTGCAGAACAACTCCTTTATTGGGCGTGTCTTGCTAATTGCCTATAATTTCCACCTGTTGTCTATTCCATTTGCACAACAGCATGTGAAATTGTTTGTCAATCAGTGTTGCTTCCTAAGAGGATAGTTTGATTTCACAGAAGTGTGATTGACTTGTGTTGTTTAAGTGTTCCCTTTATTTTTTTGAGCAGTGTGTATGTATATATATATATATATATATATATATATATATATAATACATTTCCCTTTATAGAGGAGGCACCTGTGTTGTGGTTGTTGTCACTCCTGCCAGGGCAGTTCCTCACCTGCAGGGATGCCCAACAAAAATCACAGAAGGCAGTAGCGGCAGCCACTGTTCTTGGTGTCGGGGTCCGGCACCGCTCCGCAGTCCGCGCTACAATCAAGTAACTCTGCAAAACTTCAGCTCCTAGCAGCCATTGCTGCTGGGAGCTCACAGCACCAATGGCTGCTGGGAGCTGTAGTTTTGCAGAGTTACTTGATTGTTGTGAGGACTGCGGAGCGGTGCCGAACCCTGGTGAGAAGAACAGTGGCTGCCGCTGCTACCTTCTGTGTTCATTGCCGGGCATCCCTGCAGATGGGGGACACAGGAGCATAGTGAATCTGCACCTTGGCCACGGGTGGTGCAGCCAGGTTGCGCCCCTCCTCAGCTGGCACCTCTGGCGAGTGCCATTGGCTAGATACGCCCCTGTGCCGGCTTTATCACCTCTAGCTGCACTCCCCTTGGCAGGTCTGTTGGTAGTAACAATCATGATAGTCACATACGCTCACACATGACTCATTTCATTAGGTACAAAATGCTCTGTTCCTGGACTTCTTTGCCAGTGGCAGTTGCAGAGGTGGGGCTGCAGCACAGTCCAAAATTCAAATAGGGGAGCCACACCAACTGCCACCCCTAACACTGGCAAACATCACCGGCCAGAACTGTTTTCCTGTCTACTACAGCAACCCAGCAGAACATATGCTGTGAGCCTATTTTGATGGGGTGGCCTAGAGCTGCAGCTCCACCCACCCCATTATTAATCCGGCTCTGACCAGGACCCTGCGACTTTACTTGACACCTTCATTTTCATTGTCTCCTCCCCTTGGATTATTGGGGGGTCCTGCCTATTTTGTCAGTCCCCGGGACCGCAATTTCTGATAGTCGCCCTGGTGCCAATTTTAGGGTCTGCGTCTTTTGATTAGGGATGAGCGGGTTCGGTTCTCTGAGAACCGAACCTCCATGAACTTTGAGATCTGAGCACGGATCCGAGTCAGGCTCATTTTTTGCACCTAATAAAATGTCTCTCAAATTCCGGGGGCGTGAGTAACAAGGCATTAGTTGGGTATCTGAGACTCCAAAATCAGGGTCTGAGGTCACTATGGGCCAAAGCTGTTTCGAAATCCTATTGATAGTAGGTGACTTCTGATTAAATCTATTCACCCAATGCAATTTTTTCTTATTTTTCAAATTAGGAGTTTGTACAAAAGATCCAACCTATTCAGTGCCATTACACGTTCTTTAGAAACTAAAAGGTCATTAAGCCGATAAGCCCTCTGGACAAATTTATCCATTAACCAATCAATTTGGGTTGATGCGGACTCGGTATCGCTGTTAATTCTACGTATTCGAACCATTTGGGAAAATGGCAGACCTTTTTTAAGACTAAGGGCAACTATTGAAATGTAGAAGTGTGTTACGGTCAGTTTCTTTAGAAAATAGAGTGGTGACAATTTCACCCTCCTTACAAATTTTGACATCAAGGAACTTAATTTCTTGTTGGTGCATCTCAAATGTCAATTTGACTGGGGATTCTGAAGTGTTATGAGCTGTCATGAGAGTAATAAATTCTGCCTCGGTACAAATTAGCAATAAATCGTCAATAAATCTAGTGTAACAAAAGACTTTAGATGCTATATCAAGATTATCAAAGAACAAACCTTGTTCAATACCAAACATATAGGTATTGGCGTAACTGGGGGCCACACGGAACACCCCATGGTACACCCAATTACTTCTAGAAATATCTCACTGTTAAACAAGAAAAAATTCTTAGTTAATACCAATTCAAGCATTTACAACAGAATGTTAACATAACAGCTCTAAGCAAGAGATCTCGTACTGCTAACATGCCCTCACGATGCGTAATGACAGTATATAAACTGGATACATCTGCCGTCACCAACCAGGCATCCGGAGGAATAGGGCCCAAATTCCTCAATTTAATTAACAAAGAATTAGTATCCAAAAGAAAATTCTGGTGCTTTTGTACAAGAGGCTGTAGAATGGAATCCAAGTAAATAGCTGTCGGTTGAAGAAGTGATCCACGGGCCAACACTATTGGACGGCCCGGAGGCGGAGTTAGTCCTTTGTGAATCTTGGGTAGTGTGTAAAATAATGGAATCTTAGGGAATTTGGGGAGTAAAATTGAAAAAAGCTTTTCATCAATCAACTTGACATCCAGTGCTGATGTCAAAACATCCCGTAACTCCTTAGTAAATGCAGCAGTCGGATCTCCCTTAAGTTTACAGTAGACCGCGGGGTCTTGTAATTGACGATCGATTTCATATATGTAATCATTCACATCTTGCAAGACTATCCCACCCCCCTTATCCGCGGGGCGAATTACTAACTGCTGGTTAGATGATAAAGATTTCATAGCATCCCGCTCCAATAGTGATAAAATCGGATAATCAGTCCGTGTATTTTTACAACTAACTGAGACCTCATTACTCAGCATACGTATAACGAGATTTATGGTAAGAACTTACCTTTGTTAAATCTCTTTCTGCGAGGTACACTGGGCTCCACAAGGATTGGACAATGGGGTGTAGAGTAGGATCTTGATCTGAGGCACCAACAGGCTCAAAGCTTTGACTGTTCCCAGAATGCACAGCACCGCCTCCTCTATAACCCCGCCTCCCTGCACAGGAGCTCAGTTTTTAGTTAACCAGCCCAATGCAGTAGCAGGAAAAGAGACGACAACGGTTAGTAGCCACATACACCACACTCTCACGACAAGAGAAGTGTCAGCGGCTAATGCCATATCAACCCAAAGAAGCTAAGTGCGTCAGGGTGGGCGCCTTGTGGAGCCCAGTGAACCTCGCAGAAAGAGATTTAACAAAGGTAAGTTCTTACCATAAATCTCGTTTTCTGCTGCGGGGTACACTGGGCTCCACGAGGATTGGACAATGGGGATGTCCTAAAGCAGTTCCTTATGGGAGGGGACGCACTGTAGCGGGCACAAGAACCCGGCGTCCAAAGGAAGCATCCTGGGAAGCAGCAGTATCGAAGGCATGGACCCTAATGAGCGTGTTCCCGGAGGACCACGTAGCCGCCTTGCACAATTGATCTATGGTTGCACCACGTTGGGCCGCCCAAGAGGGTCCAACAGACTGAGTAGAATGGGCCGTATTGTGAGCAGGAGCTGACAGACCAGCCCTCACATAAGCATGTGCAATCACCATTCTAATCCATCTGGCTAGGGTCTGCTTGTGAGCAGGCCAGCCACGTTTGTGAAATCCAAACAAAACAAAGAGAGAATCAGATTTTCGAAAAGAAGCAGTTCTCTTCACATAGATACGGAGAGCCCGTACCACATCCAAATACCGCTCTTTGGGAGACAAATCAGGAGAGACAAAGGCTGGAACCACAATCTCCTGATTAAGGTGGAACGAAGAAACCACCTTAGGCAAATATCCGGGACGAGTCCTAAGAACCGCCCGGTCACGGTGAAAAATCAGATATGGGGAACTACAAGACAAGGCACCCAGATCCGACACTCTTCTAGCAGAGGAAATAGCCAGCAAGAACACCACCTTAAGGGAAAGCCACTTAAGGTCAGCTGAACCCAGGGGTTCAAACAGAGGCTCCTGCAACGCCTCCAAAACCACCGACAAGTCCCAAGGAGCCACAGGCGGGACATAGGGAGGTTGGATACGCAACACACCCTGAGTGAAATATGAACATCAGGTAAAGTCGCAATTTTTCTCTGAAACCACACCGACAAGGCAGAAATATAAACCTTGAGGGAGGCCAGATGCAGGCCTAAATCTAGGCCCTCCTGCAGAAAAGCCAAAAGTTTGGCTGTACTAAACTTGGAAGCGTCATAATTATTAGATGCGCACCAAACAAAGTAGGAATGCCAGACCCTATGGTAAATCCGAGCAGAAGCAGGTTTCCGGGCCCGCAACATAGTCATAATGACCTCTTCAGAAAAACCCTTAGCCCTCAAGACGGAAGCTTCAAGAGCCACGTCGTCAAAGGCAGCCAGGCTAGGTCCTGGTAGAAATGTGAAGTTTGGTTACCCAGGATACTCGGGCGCCTTAGGTATGGGATGCTCCAACAAGCAGCAGCCTCAAAGACGGGGAAGTCACCCCCACAAAGGTAAACAAAAAACAAATAGAGAGGCTGCGCTATTCCAAAGATGTATCAACAATAATATAAATGTATCAATATACTTTTTAATATAAAAATATCTAAAATAGCATGGTGAATGCACCATAAACATGCAACAGTAAATACAATGAAAAAAATAAATAAAAACATGCAATATTAAACTGTATGTTTGATTCGGTTACCCAAGTGGACAAATTGAATTGGAGAGTGGAAAGTCCGTTCCTATATAATCCCCCAAGGTGAGTAAAGTGTCCAGTTCAAGCAGTTTAGGAGATAAGCAATGTCCGATTGTAAGGTATATTGTATGGTATATTACCGCTAGAGGTTTGTGATGCTCCAAGGTGTGAATGATGAGCTCCTCATGCAATGCGGTGAAGAAGATGCGGTCGGTTCAACTTGCTATTAGAGTCCCCCATAAACAATGATAATCTGGATCAGGATGGGGGTGGTTCGGTCTTCCAACAATGTCCAAACTTGGGTCCTGGTGTACCTGACGCGTTTCGCTGCTGTCAGCTAGCAGCTTTTTCAGCGGTAATATACCATACAATATAGCGGTAATATACCATACAATATACCATACAATATACCTTACAATCGGACATTGCTTATCTCCTAAACTGCTTGAACTGGACACTTTACTCACCTTGGGGGATTATATAGGAACGGACTTTCCACTCTCCAATTCAATTTGTCCACTTGGGTAACCGAATCAAACATACAGTTTAATATTGCATGTTTTTATTTATTTTTTTCATTGTATTTACTGTTGCATGTTTATGGTGCATTCACCATGCTATTTTAGATATTTTTATATTAAAAAGTATATTGATACATTTATATTATTGTTGATACATCTTTGGAATAGCGCAGCCTCTCTATTTGTTTTTTGTAGGTCCTGGTAGACACAGGGGCCCTGAACGAGGAGGTCTGGGCGTTGTGGAAGTAGAAGTGGACGCTCTGACGATAGGCATTGCAGGTCTGAGAACCAGTGCCGTCTGGGCCATGCCGGAGATATGAGAAGCGGATTTCCTTTTTCTTGCTTGAACTTCCGAATTACCCTGGGCAGGAGTGACACCGGAGGGAACACGTACGGCAGCCGAAACCTCCACAGCGCAGCCAGCGCATCCACGAATGCTGCTTGAGGATCCCTTGTCCTTGCTCCGAAGACCGGAACCTTGTAATTGTGTCGAGACGCCATCAGATCTACATCTGGAAGACCCCACTTTTCCACTAGGAGTTGAAACACTTCTGGATGGAGGCCCCACTCGCCGGCATGCACGTCCTGATGACTGAGAAAGTCCGCTTCCCAATTCAGGACTCCCGAAATGAGTATTGGCGATATGGCCGGTAGATGGCGTTCCGCCCAACGTAGAATCCGTGAGACTTCCTTCATTGCCAAACGGCTTCGAGTGCCGCCTTGATGGTTTATGTAAGCCACTGTGGTGGCATTGTCTGAATGTAATTGAACAGGACGGTTCTGAATTAAATGCTGGGCCAGGTTCAACGCATTGAAGACCGCCCGCAATTCCAGAATGTTGATCGAGAGGAGAGATTTCTCCTTGGTCCACCGACCCTGAAGGGAGTGTTGCTTCAGCACCGCTCCCCAACCTCTTAGACTGGCATCTGTCGTCAACAGGACCCAGTTGGATATCCAGAAGGGACGGCCCCTGCACAATTGTTGGTCCCGGAGCTACCAAAGCAGCGACAGACGGATCTCTGGATTCAATGAGATCATTTGAGATCTGATCCGGTGAGGCAGGCCGTCCCACTTGGCTAGAATCAGCCTCTGGAGGGGGCGAGAATGGAATTGAGCATACTCCACCATGTTGAATGCTGAGACCGTGAGGCCTAGCACCTGCATTGCCGAATGTATCGACACTTGCGGACAAGAAAGGAAGCAACAAATCCTGTCCTGAAGCTTCAGGACTTTCTCCTGAGACAAGAACAACCTCTGGTTGTGAGTGTCCAATAGCGCTCCCAGGTGCACCAAGCTCTGAGCAGGGACCAGTTGATGAGCCACCCGTGGGCTTGTAGAAACCCGACCGTCATATCCAGATGACGTAAAGAGAAGTTCTGGGGAATTTGCCAGGATTAACAAGTCGTCCAGGTATGGCAGTATCCTGACCCCTTGACGGCGGAGTACCACCGTCATCACTGCCATTACTTTGGTGAAGACTCGCGGAGCCGTTGTTAAACCAAACGGTAACGCCCGAAACTGGTAATTGAGGTTGCCAATAGCAAACCTCAGGTATTGCTGATGTGACGCTGCTATAGGAATATGTAGGGAAGCATCCTGTATGTCCAGGGAGACCATGTAGTCCCCAGGTTCCAAGGCCAGAACTATAGAGCGAAGGGTTTCCATACGGAACTTGGAAACCTTCACAAACCTGTTCAATGCCTTGAGGTTGAGAATGGGCCGGGAGGACCCATTCGGTTTCGGGACTAGAAACAGAAGAGAATAGTACCCCCGGCCCCTCTGAGCAAGAGGCACCTGTACTACAACTCCTGTATCCAGGAGGGTCTGTACCACCGAATGCAGAGTGTTTGCCTTTGTCTGGTCCAACGGGATGCCTGTCTGGCAAAATCGATAAGGGGGTCGGTTTTTGAAGCCTATGGCGTAACCTCGAGTGACGACTTCCTGTACCCAGGCATCTGAAGTGGTCTTCAACCATTCCTGGGTATACCCTAGAAGCCGGCCCCCTACCCTGGGATCCCCCAGGGGGAGGCCCGCCCCGTCATGCGGCAGGCTTATCGGTCTTGAAAGCTGGCTGACGGGCAGCCCAGGCTCTTTTGGGCTTCGGCTTACCAGGTTTGGAAGTGCGGGCCTGCTTGTGGTACGCCTGACCTTTTGCTTTACCTGAAGGGCGAAAGGGGTAAAAGGACGTACCTTTAGCCTTCGACACAGAAGGAGCGGTACTCAGCAGACAGGCAGTTTTGGCAGTAGCCAAGTCAGCCACTATCTTATTTAAGTCCTCCCCAAACAGAATATCTCCCTTGAAAGGGAGTACCTCCAAGGTTTTTCTAGAGTCCAGATCCACAGACCAGGATCTCAGCCACAATATCCGTCGAGCCAGGACTGACGTAGTAGAGGCCTTGGCTGCTAGGATACCGGCATCCGAAGCCGCCTCTTTAATATATCGAGAAGCTGTGACAATATATGATAAGCATTGTCTAGCATGGTCAGAGGAGATTTCAGCTTCTAACTCCAAGGCCCATGCTTCAATAGCCTCGGCAGCCCATGTAGCTGCAATAGTGGGCCTTTGCGTAGCACCCGTGAGGGTGTAAATCGTTTTTAGACAACCCTCCACACGCTTATCCGTAGGCTCTTTTAGAGACGTGACGGTAGTGACAGGCAGAGCTGAGGAAACCACCATCCTAGCCACATGTGAGTCCACTGGAGGAGGCGTTTCCCAATTCTTAGACAGCTCTGGCGCGAGGGGATAGCAAGCCAGCATCTTCTTTTGAGGCACAAACTTCGTACCCGGGTTTTCCCAGGGTTCCTGACATATATCCACTAGGTGGTCAGAGTGAGGTAAAACTTGTTTAACCACCTTCTGACGCTTGAACCTATCTGGTTTCTTAGGAGGGACGGATGGCTCGGGATCATCCGTAATCTGTAGAATTAACTTAATAGCCTCCAAAAGATCAGGAACATCCACATGTGAACTACCCTCCCCATCAGCCGTATCTGAGTCAGAACCTGTGGGGTCAGTGTACGTGCCGTCTTCATCAAACGAGGTGTCAGTGACAGCAGTGGATTGTGAGGAGACAAGCGCTCGCTTAGCGGACCCCTTGGACTTAGGCAAGCGATGGTCAGACTTTTTAGTAGTCAGGGACTGGTTTAACTTCTTTAATTGAGCAGATAAATCGTCCGCCCACGGCGGGTTAACTGCAGGGACCACATACGGTTGTACCGGCATTGGGGGTCCCATAGGGGGGGTTAGTTTATGAACTAGCGTATGCAGAAGCGTGGAAAAAGCGGCCCATGGTGGGTCAGTATGTGCCTCTGTTGCCACAGTCCCACTGGGGGGCAAGGAGCCCCCAGAACCAGAGCCCACAGCTGCTATAGTCTAGAGATGAGCGGGTTCGGTTTCTCTGAATCCGAACCCGCACGAACTTCATGTTTTTTTTCACGGGTCCGAGCGACTCGGATCTTCCCGCCTTGCTCGGTTAACCCGAGCGCGCCCGAACGTCATCATGACGCTGTCGGATTCTCGCGAGACTCGGATTCTATATAAGGAGCCGCGCGTCGCCGCCATTTTCACACGTGCATTGAGATTGATAGGGAGAGGACGTGGCTGGCGTCCTCTCCATTTAGATTAGTAGAGAGAGAGAGAGAGAGATTGACCTGATTTACTGGAGCTTAGGAGTACTGTAGAAGTGTAGAGAGTGCAGAGTTTACTAGTGACTGACCACAGTGACCACCAGACAGTGCAGTTTTATTTAATATATCCGTTCTCTGCCTGAAAAAAACGATACACACAGTGACTCAGTCACATACCATATCTGTGTGCACTGCTCAGCCCAGTGTGCTGCATCATCTATGTATATATATCTGACTGTGCTCAGCTCACACAGCTTATAATTGTGGGGGAGACTGGGGAGCACTGCAGTGCCAGTTATAGGTTATAGCAGGAGCCAGGAGTACATATTATATTAAAATTAAACAGTGCACACTTTTGCTGCAGGAGTGCCACTGCCAGTGTGACTGACCAGTGACCTGACCACACTGACCACCAGTATAGTTAGTAGTATACTATATTGTGTGATTGCCTGAAAAAGTTAAACACTCGTCGTGTGACTTCACTTGTGTGGTGTTTTTTTTTTTTATTCTATAAAAAACTCATTCTGCTGACAGACAGTGTCCAGCAGGTCCGTCATTATATAATATATATACCTGTCCGGCTGCAGTAGTGATATATATATATTTTTTATATCATTATTTAT
Organism: Pseudophryne corroboree; assembly: GCF_028390025.1. Lineage (NCBI taxonomy): Eukaryota > Metazoa > Chordata > Amphibia > Anura > Myobatrachidae > Pseudophryne > Pseudophryne corroboree. Next base: position 423,522,213 of record NC_086446.1, on the reverse strand, counting down.
CATCCAGTCGCAGCAGACACAGTACGGTAGTTCACGGCTGTAGCTACCTCTGTGTCGGCACTCGGCAGTCCGTCCATAATTGTATACCACCTACCCGAGGTTTTTTTTTCTTTCTTCTTTATACATACATACTACTACATCTCTTTATCAACCAGTCTATATTAGCAGCAGACACAGTACGGTAGTTCACGGCTGTAGCTACCTCTGTGTCGGCACTCGGCAGTCCGTCCATAATTGTATACCACCTACCCGTGGTTTTTTTTTCTTTCTTCTTTATACATACATACTACTACATCTCTTTATCAACCAGTCTATATTAGCAGCAGACACAGTACAGTACGGTAGTTCACGGCTGTAGCTACCTCTGTGTCGGCACTCGGCAGTCCGTCCATAATTGTATACCACCTACCCGTGGTTTTTTTTTCTTTCTTCTTTATACATACTACATCTCATTATCATCCAGTCTATATTAGCAGCAGACACAGTACAGTACGGTAGTCCACGGCTGTAGCTACCTCTGTGTCGGCACTCGGCAGTCCATCCATAATTGTATACCACCTACCCGTGGTTTTTTTTTCTTTCTTCTTTATACATACTACATCTCATTATCATCCAGTCTATATTAGCAGCAGACACAGTACAGTACGGTAGTCCACGGCTGTAGCTACCTCTGTGTCGGCACTCGGCAGTCCATCCATAATTGTATACCACCTACCCGTGGTTTTTTTTTCTTTCTTCTTTATACATACTACATCTCATTATCATCCAGTCTATATTAGCAGCAGACACAGTACAGTACGGTAGTCCACGGCTGTAGCTACCTCTGTGTCGGCACTCGGCAGTCCATCCATAATTGTATACCACCTACCCGTGGTTTTTTTTTCTTTCTTCTTTATACATACTACATCTCATTATCATCCAGTCTATATTAGCAGCAGACACAGTACAGTACGGTAGTCCACGGCTGTAGCTACCTCTGTGTCGGCACTCGGCAGTCCATCCATAATTGTATACTAGTATCCATCCATCTCCATTGTTTACCTGAGGTGCCTTTTAGTTGTGCCTATTAAAATATGGAGAACAAAAATGTTGAGGTTCCAAAAGTAGGGAAAGATCAAGATCCACTTCCACCTCGTGCTGAAGCTGCTGCCACTAGTCATGGCCGAGCCGATGAAATGCCAGCAACGTCGTCTGCCAAGGCCGATGCCCAATGTCATAGTACAGAGCATGTCAAATCCAAAACACCAAATATCAGTAAAAAAAGGACTCCAAAACCTAAAATAAAATTGTCGGAGGAGAAGCGTAAACTTGCCAATATGCCATTTACCACACGGAGTGGCAAGGAACGGCTGAGGCCCTGGCCTATGTTCATGGCTAGTGGTTCAGCTTCACATGAGGATGGAAGCACTCAGCCTCTCGCTAGAAAACTGAAAAGACTCAAGCTGGCAAAAGCACCGCAAAGAACTGTGCGTTCTTCGAAATCCCAAATCCACAAGGAGAGTCCAATTGTGTCGGTTGCGATGCCTGACCTTCCCAACACTGGACGTGAAGAGCATGCGCCTTCCACCATTTGCACGCCCCCTGCAAGTGCTGGAAGGAGCACCCGCAGTCCAGTTCCTGATAGTCAGATTGAAGATGTCAGTGTTGAAGTACACCAGGATGAGGAGGATATGGGTGTTGCTGGCGCTGGGGAGGAAATTGACCAGGAGGATTCTGATGGTGAGGTGGTTTGTTTAAGTCAGGCACCCGGGGAGACACCTGTTGTCCGTGGGAGGAATATGGCCGTTGACATGCCTGGTGAAAATACCAAAAAAATCAGCTCTTCGGTGTGGAGGTATTTCACCAGAAATGCGGACAACATTTGTCAAGCCGTGTGTTCCCTTTGTCAAGCTGTAATAAGTAGGGGTAAGGACGTTAACCACCTCGGAACATCCTCCCTTATACGTCACCTGCAGCGCATTCATAATAAGTCAGTGACAAGTTCATAAACTTTGGGCGACAGCGGAAGCAGTCCACTGACCAGTAAATCCCTTCCTCTTGTAACCAAGCTCACGCAAACCACCCCACAAACTCCCTCAGTGTCAATTTCCTCCTTCCCCAGGAATGCCAATAGTCCTGCAGGCCATGTCACTGGCAATTCTGACGAGTCCTCTCCTGCCTGGGATTCCTCCGATGCATCCTTGCGTGTAACGCCTACTGCTGCTGGCGCTGCTGTTGTTGCTGCTGGGAGTCGATGGTCATCCCAGAGGGGAAGTCGTAAGCCCACTTGTACTACTTCCAGTAAGCAATTGACTGTCCAACAGTCCTTTGCGAGGAAGATGAAATATCACAGCAGTCATCCTGCTGCAAAGCGGATAACTGAGGCCTTGACAACTATGTTGGTGTTAGACGTGCGTCCGGTATCCGCCGTTAGTTCACAGGGAACTAGACAATTTATTGAGGCAGTGTGCCCCCGTTACCAAATACCATCTAGGTTCCACTTCTGTAGGCAGGCGATACCGAGAATGTACACGGACGTCAGAAAAAGACTCACCAGTGTCCTAAAAAATGCAGTTGGACCCAATATCCACTTAACCACGGACATGTGGACAAGTGGAGCAGGGCAGGGTCAGGACTATATGACTGTGACAGCCCACTGGGTAGATGTATGGACTCCCGCCGCAAGAACAGCAGCGGCGGCACCAGTAGCAGCATCTCGCAAACGCCAACTCTTTCCTAGGCAGGCTACGCTTTGTATCACCGTTTTCCAGAATACGCACACAGCTAAAAACCTCTTACGGCAACTGAGGAAGATCATCGCAGAATGGCTTACCCCAATTGGACTCTCCTGTGGATTTGTGGCATCGGACAACGCCAGCAATATTGTGTGTGCATTAAATATGGGCAAATTCCAGCACGTCCCATGTTTTGCACATACCTTGAATTTGGTGGTGCAGAATTTTTTAAAAAACGACAGGGGCGTGCAAGAGATGCTGTCGGTGGCCAGAAGAATTGCGGGACACTTTCGGCGTACAGGCACCACGTACAGAAGGCTGGAGCACCACCAAAAACTACTGAACCTGCCCTGCCATCATCTGAAGCAAGAAGTGGTAACGAGGTGGAATTCAACCCTCTATATGCTTCAGAGGTTGGAGGAGCAGCAAAAGGCCATTCAAGCCTATACAATTGAGCACGATATAGGAGGTGGAATGCACCTGTCTCAAGTGCAGTGGAGAATGATTTCAACGTTGTGCAAGGTTCTGATGCCCTTTGAACTTGCCACACGTGAAGTCAGTTCAGACACTGCCAGCCTGAGTCAGGTCATTCCCCTCATCAGGCTTTTGCAGAAGAAGCTGGAGACATTGAAGGAGGAGCTAACACGGAGCGATTCCGCTAGGCATGTGGGACTTGTGGATGGAGCCCTTAATTCGCTTAACAAGGATTCACGGGTGGTCAATCTGTTGAAATCAGAGCACTACATTTTGGCCACCGTGCTCGATCCTAGATTTAAAACCTACCTTGGATCTCTCTTTCCGGCAGACACAAGTCTGCTGGGGTTGAAAGACCTGCTGGTGAGAAAATTGTCAAGTCAAGCGGAACGCGACCTGTCAACATCTCCTCCTTCACATTCTCCCGCAACTGGGGGTGCGAGGAAAAGGCTCAGAATTCCGAGCCCACCCGCTGGTGGTCAATCTGTTGAAATCAGAGCACTACATTTTGGCCACCGTGCTCGATCCTAGATTTAAAGCCTACCTTGGATCTCTCTTTCCGGCAGACACAAGTCTGCTGGGGTTGAAAGACCTGCTGGTGAGAAAATTGTCAAGTCAAGCGGAACGCGACCTGTCAACATCTCCTCCTTCACATTCTCCCGCAACTGGGGGTGCGAGGAAAAGGCTCAGAATTCCGAGCCCACCCGCTGGCGGTGATGCAGGGCAGTCTGGAGCGACTGCTGATGCTGACATCTGGTCCGGACTGAAGGACCTGACAACGATTACGGACATGTCGTCAACTGTCACTGCATATGATTCTCTCAACATTGAAAGAATGGTGGAGGATTATATGAGTGACCGCATCCAAGTAGGCACGTCACACAGTCCGTACTTATACTGGCAGGAAAAAGAGGCAATTTGGAGGCCCTTGCACAAACTGGCTTTATTCTACCTAAGTTGCCCTCCCACAAGTGTGTACTCCGAAAGAGTGTTTAGTGCCGCCGCTCACCTTGTCAGCAATCGGCGTACGAGGTTACATCCAGAAAATGTGGAGAAGATGATGTTCATTAAAATGAATTATAATCAATTCCTCCGCGGAGACATTGACCAGCAGCAATTGCCTCCACAAAGTACACAGGGAGCTGAGATGGTGGATTCCAGTGGGGACGAATTGATAATCTGTGAGGAGGGGGATGTACACGGTGATATATCGGAGGATGATGATGAGGTGGACATCTTGCCTCTGTAGAGCCAGTTTGTGCAAGGAGAGATTAATTGCTTCTTTTTTGGGGGGGGGTCCAAACCAACCCGTCATATCAGTCACAGTCGTGTGGCAGACCCTGTCACTGAAATGATGGGTTGGTTAAAGTGTGCATGTCCTGTTTATACAACATAAGGGTGGGTGGGAGGGCCCAAGGACAATTCCATCTTGCACCTCTTTTTTCTTTTATTTTTCTTTGCGTCATGTGCTGTTTGGGGAGGGTTTTTTGGAAGGGCCATCCTGCGTGACACTGCAGTGCCACTCCTAGATGGGCCCGGTGTTTGTGTCGGCCACTAGGGTCGCTTATCTTGCTCACACAGTCAGCTACCTCATTGCGCCTCTTTTTTTCTTTGCGTCATGTGCTGTTTGGGGAGGGTTTTTTGGAAGGGACATCCTGCGTGACACTGCAGTGCCACTCCTAGATGGGCCCGGTGTTTGTGTCGGCCACTAGGGTCGCTTATCTTACTCACACAGTCAGCTACCTCATTGCGCCTCTTTTTTTCTTTGCGTCATGTGCTGTTTGGGGAGGGTTTTTTGGAAGGGACATCCTGCGTGACACTGCAGTGCCACTCCTAGATGGGCCCGGTGTTTGTGTCGGCCACTAGGGTCGCTTATCTTGCTCACACAGTCAGCTACCTCATTGCGCCTCTTTTTTTCTTTGCGTCATGTGCTGTTTGGGGAGGGTTTTTTGGAAGGGACATCCTGCGTGACACTGCAGTGCCACTCCTAGATGGGCCCGGTGTTTGTGTCGGCCACTAGGGTCGCTTATCTTACTCACACAGCGACCTCGGTGCAAATTTTAGGACTAAAAATAATATTGTGAGGTGTGAGGTATTCAGAATAGACTGAAAATGAGTGGAAATTATGGTTTTTGAGGTTAATAATACCTTGGGATCAAAATGACCCCCAAATTCTATGATTTAAGCTGTTTTTTAGGGTTTTTTGAAAAAAACACCCGAATCCAAAACACACCCGAATCCGACAAAAAAAATTCGGTGAGGTTTTGCCAAAACGCGGTCGAACCCAAAACACGGCCGCGGAACCGAACCCAAAACCAAAACCCGAAAAATTTCCGGCGCTCATCTCTACTATATTCTCCTCATATGGGTCAGTGGCTTCAGCAACACCGGCAGTGTGTTCAGCCCCAGAACCGTTACCCTCAGAAGCAGACATGATATAACTTGCAGTATGAGGTAACACAGTACAATTATCAGCAGCACTATACCTCTAAACCCAAACCCCTGCGCAGTGTAGTCAGCACTAGCAGAGATAAAGGAGAGATATGGTGACTAAATCACAGAGAAAAATACGTAATACAGTATATCTTTGTGAAAATCCTATATTAGATAATAACTGATGCACCAAGCCCCCTCAGGTTATAGAATATAGGGATAACAAGTTGAGTGAAAGACACGAAATGGACAACACTCAGCTATCAAATGCACACAAAGAAAGTCACAGGGGTAAATTTACTAAGATGGGAGTTCTATTTAAGGTGGGAAGTTGCCCATAGCAACCAATCAGATTCCAGGTATTACATACCCTCCAACATGACCCGCCCCACTAGGTACAGAATGCTCTGTTTCTGGACTTCCCTCTTAATTTATTATTGCCATCACCTGTGTAGAAACAGCTTTCTTATCATTTAACTAGTTAAACACAGGTGATGGAAATCATAAATTAAGAGGGAAGTCCAGAAACAGAGCATTTTGTACCTAGTGGGGCGGGTCATGTTGGAGGGTATAGTATTATCTTCTAGAAGGGTCTAGATAAATGAGAAGTAGAATCTGATTGGTTGCTATGGGCAACATCCCATCTTAAATAGAACTCCCATTTTAGTACGTTTACCCCACAGTTTGTACAATGCAGAGGTTATTACTGACAATAATACTGCACTTGACCAGCTTACATAGCTATATAACAAGAGATATAACAGTACACAGTAAGAACTGGATGTATATCACAGGGTAATTGTACTATAAAACCCTGACTAAATGCACTCTTTCTTAACTATCACTGTCTAAAAAGGCAGGTAGAATACTTAAGTGTCATGTAAAGTCACAGCACTGACAACCAGGCGGCTTTACATAGGAGGATTTGCCCAAGCAGTCCCAGGAACAGTGAGCTGAGGGATAATGGCGCCGCAGACACTGACAGGGAGTGTGGAAAAGACAGAGATGCAGCTCCAGGGCGGGAACACTTGCTAAAAATGGCGCCCTGGGGCTGGGGGAGGGGCTTCGGGTCTAAGCCTTATCCCCCTGCTGGCAAAACCACCGGGTACTGTGGGCGATATAAAAATCGGTTTAGAGAGAAAACCTGACCTGCGCCCATGCCCTGGTGATCTAGTGGGATCGCCTGTACTGCCACAGTGTCCACCGCCAGCGCGCGCGGCCCGCCTCCCACAGACCGCGCCGGATCGCAATAAAGACCGGGTCCCGCAAGGGGGACCCACTTACCACCTCCCGAAGCGCGTCCACGCGATCCTGGAGAGCCCCAGCTGTGTGTGTCTAACGTGAAGAAAACCGGAACCTCCGCTGTAGGTACCCGGCAACCAGGGCTCGGGAGTGTACAGCGCTGCTGGGGAGAGCTGGAACAGCAGCAGTGAATGTCTCCTGACATTTACCACCGCTGCTGCCCTTGAAGTCTTCACTTTTTCTTCACAAAAAAGCTCTTTTTAGGGCTGCCTGAGCAGCCCCTCTGTTAAGTGCCTGCTTACTGCAGCACCAACTTACAAAACTGAGCTCCTGTGCAGGAAGGCGGGGTTACAGAGGAGGCGGCGCTGTGCCTTCTGGGAACAGTCAAAGCTTTGAGCCTGTTGGTGCCTCGGATCAAGATCCTACTCTACACCCCATTGTCCAATCCTTGTGGAGCCCAGTGTACCCCGCAGCAGAAAAAGGTTTTAATCGACGCATTACTGGAAGGTGGGTCAAATTGTGATTTGTGTTTCAAATGCAGAAGTTGTGGGAAGTACGGGAATTTCAACTTGGTCCAATGCTGATGGTGCAGGAGCTTTTTTATTAAAAAATTCTTTAACTTTGAGCTGTTTATGGAGACAGTATAACTCAGACTGCCATTAAAAATCATTGAAAGAGGAGGTGGGGATAAAAGATAACCCCTTGGACAATAAACTAGTCTCACTTGCACTTAGCTCGTATGGATTCCCGCGCCGGAGACCGCGGCTTTACTGAACCAATCCATGTTTGTCCACTGTTTTATAAGGTATGTGAATTTGTTTTGCGTTGCTGTACTGACGAAAATCCCGCTGTGGATTGAAACTAGTGATGTGCACCAGAAATTTTTTGGGTTTTGTGTTTTGGTTTTGGATTCAGTTCCGCGGCCGTGTTTTGAATTCGGACGCATTTTGGCAAAACCTCCCTGAAAATTTTTTGTCGGATTCGGGTGTGTTTTGGATTGGGGTTTTTTTTTACAAATACCCCTCAAAAACAGCTTAAATCATAGAATTTGGGGGTCATTTTGATCCCATAGTATTATTAACCTCAATAACTATAATTTCCACTCATTTCCAGTCTATTCTGAACACCTCACAATATTATTTTTAGTCCTAAAATTTGCACCGAGGTCGCTGGATGACTAAGCTAAGCGACCCAAGTGGCCGACACAAACACCTGGCCCATCTAGGAGTGGCACTGCAGTGTCAGACAGGATGGCACTTCAAAAAATAGTCCCCAAACAGCACATGATGCAAAGATAAATGAAAGAAAAAAGAGGTGCAAGATGGAATTGTCCTTGGGGCCTCCCACCCACCCTTATGTTGTATAAACAGGACATGCACACTTTAACAAACCCATCATTTCAGCGACAGGGTCTGCCACACGACTGTGACTGAAGTGACTGGTTGGTTTGGGCCCCCACCAAAAAAGAAGCAATCAATCTCTCCTTGCACAAACTGGCTCTACAGAGGCAAGATGTCCACCTCCTCCTCATCCTCCGATTCCTCACCCCTTTCACTGTGTCCATCCCCCTCCTCACAGATTATTAAATCGTCTTCACTGGAATCCACCATCTCAGGTCCCTGTATACTTTCTGGAGGCAATTGCTGGTGAATGTCTCGACGGAGGAATTGATTATAATTCATTTTGATGAACGTCATCTTCTCCACATTTTCTGGAAGTAACCTCGTACACCGATTGCTGACAAGGTGAGCGGCTGCACTAAACACTCTTTCGGAGTACACACTGGAGGGGGTGCAACTTAGGTAAAATAAAGCCAGTTTCTGCAAGGGCCTCTAAATTGCCTCTTTTTCCTGCCAGTATACGTACGGACTGTCTGACGTGCCTACTTGGATGCGGTCACTCATATAATCCTCCACCATTCTTTCAATGGTGACAGAATCATATGCAGTGACAATACCGACATGTCAGTAATCGTTGGCAGTTCCTTCAGTCTGCACCAGATGTCAGCACTCGCTCCAGACTGCCCTGCATCACCGCCAGCGGGTGGGCTCGGAATTCTTAGCCTTTTCCTCGCAGCCCCAGTTGTGGGAGAATGTGAAGGAGGAGCTGTTGACGGGTCACGTTCCGCTTGACTTGACAAGTGTCTCACCAGCAGGTCTTTGAACCTCTGCAGACTTGTGTCTGCCGGAAAGAGAGATACAACGTAGGTTTTAAATCTAGGATCGAGCACGGTGGCCAAAATGTAGTGCTCTGATTTCAACAGATTGACCACCCGTGAATCCTGGTTAAGCGAATTAAGGGCTCCATCCACAAGTCCCACATGCCTAGCGGAATCGCTCTGTTTTAGCTCCTCCTTCAATGTCTCCAGCTTCTTCTGCAAAAGCCTGATGAGGGGAATGACCTGACTCAGGCTGGCAGTGTCTGAACTGACTTCATGTGTGGCAAGTTCAAAGGGTTGCAGAACCTTGCACTACATTGAAATCATTATCCACTGTGCTTGAGTCAGGTGCATTCCCCCTCCTTTGCCTATATCGTAGGTAGCTGTATAGGCTTGAATGGCCTTTTGTTGCTCCTTCATACTCTGAAGCATATAGAGGGTTGAATTCCACCTCGTTACCACCTCTTGCTTCAGATGATGGCGGAGCAGGTTCAGGAGTGTTTGCTGGTGCTCCAGTCTTCGGCACGCGGTGGCTGAATGCCGAAAGTGGCCCGCAATTCTTCGGGCTACCGACAGCATCTCTTGCACGCCCCTGTCGTTTTTTAAATAATTCTGCACCACCAAATTCAATGTATATGCAAAACATGGGATGTGCTGGAATTTGCCCACATGTAATGCACGCACAATATTGGTGGCGTTGTCCGATGTCACAAATCCCCAGGAGAGTCCAATTGGGGTAAGCCATTCTGCGATGATGTTCCTCAGTTTCCGTAAGAGGTTGTCAGCTGTGTGCCTCTTATGGAAATCGGTGATACAAAGCGTAGCCTGCCTAGGAACGAGTTGGCGTTTGCGAGATGCTACTACTGGTGCCGTCGCTGCTGTTCTTGCTGCGGGAGGCAATACATCTACCCAGTGGGCTGTCACAGTCATATAGTCCTGAGTCTGCTCTGCTCCACTTGTCCACATGTCCGTGGTTAAGTGGACATTGGGTACAACTGCATTTTTTAGGACACTGGTGACTCTTTTTCTGAGGTCTGTGTACATTCTCGGTATCGCCTGCCTAGAGAAGTGAAACCTAGATGGTATTTGGTACCGGGGACACACTAACTTAATAAATTCTCTAATTCCCTGTGAATTAACGGTGGATACCGGACACACGTTTAACACCACCCAGGCTGCCAAGGCCTAAGTTATCTGCTTTTCAGCAGGATGACTGCTGTGATATTTCATCTTCCTCGCAAAGGACTGTTGGACAGTCAATTGCTTACTGGAAGTAGTACAAGTGGTCTTCCGACTTCCCCTCTGGGATGACGATCGACTCCCAGAAGCAACAACAGCAGCGCCAGCAGCAGTAGGCGTTACACTCAAGGATGCATCGGAGGAATCCCAGGCAGGAGAGGACTCGTCAGACTTGACAGTGACATGGCCTGCAGGACTATTGGCTTTCCTGTCTAAGGAGGAAATTGACACTGAGGGAGTTGGTGCTGTGGTTTGCAGGAGCTTGGTTACAAGAGGAAGGGATTTAGTTGTCAGTGGACTGCTTCTGCTGTCACTCAAAGTTTTTGAACTTGTCAATGACTTCTGATGAATGCGCTCCAGGTGACGTATAAGGGAGGATGTTCCTAGGTGGTTAACGTCCTTACCCCTACTTATTACAGCTAGACAAAGGCAACACAAGGCTTGACAAATGTTGTCCGCATATCTGTTAAAATAATTCCACACCGACGAGGTGATTTTTTTTGTAATTTGACCAGGCATGTCAATGGCCATATTCGTCCCACGGACAACAGGTGTCTCCCCGGTTGCTTGACTTAAACAAACCACCTCACCATCAGAATCCTCCTTGTCAATTTCCTCCTCAGTGCTAGCAACATCCATATGCTCATCCTGGTGTACTTCAACAGTGACATCTTCAATTTGACTATCAGGAACTGGACTGCGGGTGCGCCTTCCAGCACTTGCAGGGGGCGTGCAAATGGTGGAAGGCGCCACCTCTTCCGGTCCAGTGTTGGGAAGGTCAGGCATCGCAACCGACACAATTGGACACTCCTTGGGGATTTGTGATTTAGAAGAACGCACAGTTCTTTGCTGTGCTTTTGCCAGCTTAAGTCTTTCATTTTTCTAGCGAGAGGATGAGGGCTTCCATCCTCATGTGAATCTGAACCACTAGCCATGAACATAGGCCAGGGCCTCAGCCGTTCCTTGCCACTCCGTGTCATAAATGGCATATTGGCAAGTTACGCTTCTCATCAGACGATTTTAATTTATATTTTTGGGTCATTTTACTGAACTTTTGTTTTTTGGATTTTACATGCTCTCTACTATGACATTGGGCATCGGCCTTGGCAGACGACGTTGATGGCATTTCATCGTCTCGGCCATGACTAGTGGCAGCAGCTTCAGCACGAGGTGGAAGTGGATCTTGATCTTTCCCTATTTTACCCTCCACATTTTTTTTCTCCATTTTTTTAATGTGTGGAATTATATGCCAGTAATATATCAATAGCAATGGCCTACTGTACCGTACTGCTATATATTATATACTGATGGTCAGCAAAATTGTGCACTGTCCTCCTACAGTATATATACTGCGCACAACTAAAATGCACCACAGGTATGGATGGATAGTATACTTGACGACACAGAGGTAGGTAGAGCAGTGGCCTACTGTACCGTACTGCTATATATTATATACTGGTGGTCAGAAAAATTCGGCACTGTCCTCCTATATATACTGCGCACAACTAAAATGCACCACAGGTATGGATAGATAGTATACTTGACGACACAGAGGTAGGTAGAGCAGTGGCCTACTGTACCATACTGCTATACATTATATATTGGTGGTCAGCAAAATTCGGCACTGTCCTCCTACTATATATACTGCGCACAACTAAAATGCACCACAGGTATGGATGGATAGTATACTTGACGACACAGAGGTAGGTACAGCAGTGGCCTACTGTACCGTACTGCTATAAATTATATACTGGTGGTCAGCAAAATTCTGCACTGTCCTACTATATATACTGCGCACAACTAAAATGCACCACAGGGATGGATGGATAGTATACTTGACAACACAGAGGTAGGTAGAGCAGTGGACTACTGTACCGTACTGCTATATACTGTATTATATACTGGTGGTCAGCAAAATTCTGCACTCTCCTCCTACTATATATACTGCGCACAACTAAAATGCACCACAGGTATGGATGGATAGTATACTTGACGACACAGAGGTAGGTAGAGCAGTGGACTACTGTACCGTACTGCTATATAATACTGGTGGTCAGCAAAATTCTGCACTCTCCTCCTACTATATAGGAGTTATTTGTTCATAAACATCAAATCTCCGAATTGTCAAAGGAGAAGGAGGAATCTATCAAAGTTATTTCAACTGGTCCTCTGTACTATATGGTGTTATCTGCAAGAAGAGATACTATACCGTTTTGTATCATTGCTTTTATGTTGTAATAAATTTTACATGGAACATGTTAAATGTGGTTTTATGCTCACGAATTAGGAGTAAATATCTTAGGGAGACTGTTGTTTTTCCCCATTGAATATTGGGTGGAAAAACAACCCAAGTGCGCCCATTCCTCTACTGGCACATATTTGTATCTTTTAAGTCCCTCCTAACAAGGGACTTAGTGGAATTTGGCAGCCTTAACCCAATCCTTTCTCACTTTCTGTTTAATAGCGCAAAAGGGAGAGTATCTGTTTTGTATATATATATATATATATATATATATGTTTAGAATGAAAAAAATTGCGCCACTTGTGAGGATAATATCACCTATGTGTTTATCTGGCAATTAAAAATAATAAATAGTTCAATATATATATATATATATATATATATATATATATATATATATATATATATATATATATATATAAAATAACACTCCACAAATCTATGGGCGTCAGCTATTCCCCAGGAGTACAGGGGTGGTAAATACCTGAAGATAGTTTAAAATAGAAAAATGTTGAGGGGTTCTAAGCGACCAACGGTGTTTATACAGCTATTTAAAAGAATAGTACCCAGTGTATAAAGAATATAGAGGAAACGCGTTGGGCTAACCCTTGATGACCTCTATCCAAGATAAGATATACACATATCTTTTATCTATATCTATGTGCTTTTATTCTAATAATTTGTATATCTTGAATTTATTTATTTATTTTTTGTTTTTGTGTTCCTATGAAACCAATTATTTTGGTATATGTCAGATGTGAATATTTTTAGAAACATTTTTTATTCTTTTTTATTGGCTCCTGTGATCATAATAAATTGTATATATATTCTTTATACACTGGGTACTATTCTTTTAAATAGCTGTATAAACACCGTTGGTCGCTTAGAACCCCTCAACATTTTTCTATATATATATATTCCTGAGGAAGCCTGACGGGCGAAACGCGTTGAGAGACTGAAGGACCTACCTACCCACCTACCTGTATCTTTAAGCTAAGCCTTTTTTTATGTTTTATTTCTATATATTAAAAAGTTTTTTGTTTGAAATAAGGCTGTCTACTATTGTTCTATACGGACTAAAGAGGATCTATTTGATACGTACTGTCTAAAGAATTTGTTTGGTACGCATGATTTATAGGGGTGGTATTCCCAGATTTATCTAAGGTACTACACCATATGGCGATGCGCTGTGTTTCCTGATATACAGGTGGAATATACCTACTGAATCAGGATTTGCTATATCACAATACAAGGTGATATTTGGTGGAAAACTCCTACTGGATAAAGGAGTGATAGGCACGAACACAAGTGGTTATCTGGTACGGACCTTTTCATTTATTATATATGCAACACATTATTTAAAAATACTGCACCATATGGCGCTTGTTCTTCTTTCCCAATACTATATATATATATATATATATTGTGGAACAGCCCGGCACTCACTGGATACAGTCTGTAATGGTCCTGGGTGCCCTCCGTGTTAAATTTGATAAGCAGAAAGAAATCAGCGGCACTCCAGGGTTTAGTCAATCAAAGTGAGTGTATTCAAAGCATCACAAGATACATAAGTAAACCGACGTTTCGGGGCCCATCGCCCCTTCTTCAAGGTGTATGTGATGTGTGTGTTAGAAGCTTACCTTATAAACCGTGAGACCCCGCAAACCACACGTGAGGACGGACGCCGCCGGCCACTCTGTCTCCCTCGCGCTCCCTGGACTTCCGGGTTCCGCTCTGGGTGACGTCACGCTTCCTAGCGTCGGGTTGCTATGGCAGCAGCCGGCGCATAGGATCGCGCTGGCCGGGGCTGTCAGAATCAAAATAAGTGAACAATGAGTAAAAAAGTGGCGCACCCGTGCACAAAATGTCTGTGTTAAAATACAGTAGTGAAATCTTTTATAAGACATAGACATAGAGGTAGTGGCATTACATGGGGGTGTGATATGTATAAAACATATGAAACATATGGAACAATGGTTCTTTAATGCTAGGGGGCCGTGGTAGCCTAACTAAGGGAGGTGCTGATGGCCACAGGATCCATGTTGTGATCACCTCACCCAGGTATTAGAGGGGTGGAATCCAATTTAGTATCACCATAAATATAGGGTATCTATCAGCCTACATAGTGATTCCCTTGATCTAAGGACAACCAATAATACTCCATATTATATAATATAGGGGTTCAGTAAACAATAATCTAAAGTCCAACATAGTACATCCATCTGTATTCGGTACCACATTAGTGCAGAGAGTTCCATGCGATGTTCTCATTTAAGCCCATGGGGCTTATGGTGTTAAGTTTAAAAATCCATCTTGCTTCAAGCGTGAGGAGTTTACCCCCTCTATCTCCTCCTCGGATGGTATCTGGTACTTGATCTATGAGGATATGTTTGAGTGAGCTTAATGGGTGTCTCTTCTCAGCGAAGTGCCTGGCTACAGGTTGGTCGATCTTCTTCCCCGACAGTGCTTGGCTAATGGCAGACCTGTGAAGGGCCATACGTTCTCTTGCTGTCCTAATGGTCTTCCCCACATAGCCTATGCCACATGGGCATGTTATGAGGTAGACTATGTATTTCGAAGTGCAAGTCAAGACTTGTTTGATTTGTCCCACTTTCTCGGACTGGGGAAACTTAAAGGAAGATCCTGTCAGCATGTGTGTGCATGTAGTGCACCCTAGGCATCTGTAGCATCCGGGTTTTTTCTTAAGGAAATTGGAGGGGGAGATGTCGCTGAATCCTGTTATGTCTGAGTGGACTATATTATCTTTGATATTTCTTCCCCTCAGAAAACACGCCATGGGTCTTTTAGACCTGAAGCATTTGAGGTATTCGTCGGTTCGCACTATGGGCCAGAGGGCTCTCACTGCTCTCTGGACAACTGGGCTGGTGGTGGTATATGTGGTTTTCCATGGGATTATCTGTTGGGTTGATTCAGCACGTTCGGCAGATGGAGTATGTCGAATGTCCATAGATAGAATCTCTTCCTTCTGTTGATCTAATAAGGACCTGTCGTATCCTCTTTGAGCGAATCTATTGATTAGAGAATCAAGTTGAATCACCAGCATTGCGTTATCACTGTTAATCCTAGCTAATCTCAACATTTGAGATTTAGGTAGGCCCTTGATTAATGGTCTTGGGTGATGACTGTTGGCCCTCAAAAGGTTGTTCTTGTCAGTTGGTTTAGTGTAAACTGACGTAGACACAATTTGATTTGAGCAGGTGACATGAACGTCCAAATAGTCTGCCTCTGTGGTACTGGTTTTAAAAGTGAATTTAATTGGTGAGTTGATAGAATTGATGTGTCTCATCAATTGTGTAAACTTGTCTTCACCTCCGGTCCATAACATGAAGATGTCATCTATGAATCTGGTGTATAGTAGAATGTGCTCCGATATATTATCGTCCAGGAAGAAGAACTTCTTCTCTTCCTGGAACATGAAAATGTTAGCATATGACGGAGCGACAGAACTCCCCATAGCACACCCCGACCGTTGTTCATAGAATTTCCCGTTGAATAGGAAGTAGGTTCTCCGCAGTGTCAGTTCCAGTAGTTGTAGGAACAACCCATGTCTGATGCATTGGACATCTTCCTGTATCAGGAACCTCTTCATTGCCTCCAGTCCCTCGGCATGAGGGATGCTTGTGTATAAATTACACACATCCATTACACATAATAGTGTGTCTGGAGGGATGTCTTGGAGGCTTCTTAGAGCATTAAGGAATTCTGTTGTGTCCTTGATGAAGGTAGGTTGCTTTTGGACAAGGGGTTGCAGGATGAAGTCCAGGAACTGTGAAATTGGTTGATATAAAGAATTTCTTGCGGAGATGATGGGGCGCCCAGGGGGGTTTTCCAGATCTTTATGGATTTTTGGTGTGGTGAATAGAATTGGTACAACCGGAAATTGCTGCGAGAGGGTTTTGTGTAATTTGTTAGAAATGTCTAGGTCCTCTTTGGCTCTGTCCAAGATGTCATCTAGTTCCCGTTTGTATTGGACAGTGGGATCCATTGGTAATATGGAGTAAGTGTTCGAGTCTGCTAATTGTCTGTCAATTTCTCTGATATATTCAGATAGGTTCTGGATTACGATCCCCCCACCTTTGTCCGCTGGTCTGAATACCACATCAGTATAACCACTGAGGTCTTTGAGGGCTGCTTTCTCTGCCCGTGACATATTAAAGTGGATTTTATCTGATGCTTTGGAATACTTGTCGACTGAGGTGTCCAACAGTCGTATAAAGGTCTTGATGGAGGCGTTTGATGAAGGGGGGTCGAAAGTAGAACTCGATCTATTGTTGAAGAATTCAGAGAATGTGTCCGATGTGGGATCAGGTGGTTTACTTTGATAAAATTCTTGTAGGCGTAATTTCCTTGCAAAACGGTGAGATTCCAAGTTCCATCTAAAGTTGTCATGTTGGTTTGTTGGCACGAAGGAAAGTCCTTTATTCAGGACCGCCATCTCAGTGTCATTGAAGATCCTGGAGGACAAATTATAAACTAAAGTTTCTTCTTGGCAACTAGATTTCTGGTGCCTTTTGTTCTGGCCACCCCTGCGGGTGGAAGATCTTTTGGGAGGCTTGATTTCATCGCTCCTTGTGCTTTTTCTAAAGGGATGTCAGTGGTCTGTGAGGGATCTTCTGAGTCCCCCGCCGCGAATTCACTGTCGCTGGTAGTGGAAGTTTTTCTGAGCAATTGGCCTTCCCTTCGCCTCCTCCAACTGGGGTTAAACTTGGGTTGTCTCTGGCCTGGGGCAGATCTTTCACCTCCCATGATCCATTTGTAAACTTTGTTTTCCTCATAGTCGGTTTTGACTAGATCCAGTTTGTTGTGTTTAAAGCGGATCAATTCACGCTTATAATTATCACACTGGTTTTTCAATCTGGGGATCCAGTCCTGAGTTTGATCCTGTTGGAGAATGGGTAAATGTACCCGTTCAAACTCGGCTATCTTATCTTTAGTATGTTTCAGCTCCCGACTCACCTCTTCTATGACTAAGAGTATGAGGTCCATACTGCACTTGTTTAGGATACCAATCCATTTTGCGCAGAAATCTGGGTTGTGTCGACCCAATGTGGGGATGTTTTTGACTCTGAAACCCCTAGGGATCATGTGATCTCTATGATAGTCTGACAGTGATATGCCGTGCAGTAGGAAGTCGGTTTCTTTTTTCTTTAACTTTAAGAGTTGCTGGTAGATGTCCTTCGCCTCCAATATTGATTCTGTGGGAGGTAAGCACTCCTTGAATCGTAGCCGGTCAGCATCCTCCTCCGTAAAGCTGTAGGTATCCCCTTTATTAGTAATTACTCCCCTAGAGCCACTCTGGTCAATGTTCTGTTGTAAAGTGCTCGGTGCTTCCATGTTGGTAAAGTGCACTGTGCCAAACTAAAGTGCTGAGTGAAGTAGTGTCCAATGGTAAAACGAAAATCCACCTGAAGGATTTTAGTAGAATGCAAGCGGTGCCTTGGCTCGAGAGAAGCAGTAAAGCCTCAAATTTATATATTGTGGAACAGCCCGGCACTCACTGGATACAGTCTGTAATGGTCCTGGGTGCCCTCCGTGTTAAATTTGATAAGCAGAAAGAAATCAGCGGCACTCCAGGGTTTAGTCAATCAAAGTGAGTGTATTCAAAGCATCACAAGATACATAAGTAAACCGACGTTTCGGGGCCCATCGCCCCTTCTTCAAGGTGTATGTGATGTGTGTGTTAGAAGCTTACCTTATAAACCGTGAGACCCCGCAAACCACACGTGAGGACGGACGCCGCCGGCCACTCTGTCTCCTTCGCGCTCCCTGGACTTCCGGGTTCCGCTCTGGGTGACGTCACGCTTCCTAGCGTCGGGTTGCTATGGCAGCAGCCGGCGCATAGGATCGCGCTGGCCGGGGCTGTCAGAATCAAAATAAGTGAACAATGAGTAAAAAAGTGGCGCACCCGTGCACAAAATGTCTGTGTTAAAATACAGTAGTGAAATCTTTTATAAGACATAGACATAGAGGTAGTGGCATTACATGGGGGTGTGATATGTATAAAACATATGAAACATATGGAACAATGGTTCTTTAATGCTAGGGGGCCGTGGTAGCCTAACTAAGGGAGGTGCTGATGGCCACAGGATCCATGTTGTGATCACCTCACCCAGGTATTAGAGGGGTGGAATCCAATTTAGTATCACCATAAATATAGGGTATCTATCAGCCTACATAGTGATTCCCTTGATCTAAGGACAACCAATAATACTCCATATTATATAATATAGGGGTTCAGTAAACAATAATCTAAAGTCCAACATAGTACATCCATCTGTATTCGGTACCACATTAGTGCAGAGAGTTCCATGCGATGTTCTCATTTAAGCCCATGGGGCTTATGGTGTTAAGTTTAAAAATCCATCTTGCTTCAAGCGTGAGGAGTTTACCCCCTCTATCTCCTCCTCGGATGGTATCTGGTACTTGATCTATGAGGATATGTTTGAGTGAGCTTAATGGGTGTCTCTTCTCAGCGAAGTGCCTGGCTACAGGTTGGTCGATCTTCTTCCCCGACAGTGCTTGGCTAATGGCAGACCTGTGAAGGGCCATACGTTCTCTTGCTGTCCTAATGGTCTTCCCCACATAGCCTATGCCACATGGGCATGTTATGAGGTAGACTATGTATTTCGAAGTGCAAGTCAAGACTTGTTTGATTTGTCCCACTTTCTCGGACTGGGGAAACTTAAAGGAAGATCCTGTCAGCATGTGTGTGCATGTAGTGCACCCTAGGCATCTGTAGCATCCGGGTTTTTTCTTAAGGAAATTGGAGGTGGAGATGTCGCTGAATCCTGTTATGTCTGAGTGGACTATATTATGTGTAATGGATGTGTGTAATTTATACACAAGCATCCCTCATGCCGAGGGACTGGAGGCAATGAAGAGGTTCCTGATACAGGAAGATGTCCAATGCATCAGACATGGGTTGTTCCTACAACTACTGGAACTGACACTGCGGAGAAACTACTTCCTATTCAACGGGAAATTCTATGAACAACGGTCGGGGTGTGCTATGGGGAGTTCTGTCGCTCCGTCATATGCTAACATTTTCATGTTCCAGGAAGAGAAGAAGTTCTTCTTCCTGGACGATAATATATCGGAGCACATTCTACTATACACCAGATTCATAGATGACATCTTCATGTTATGGACCGGAGGTGAAGACAAGTTTACACAATTGATGAGACACATCAATTCTATCAACTCACCAATTAAATTCACTTTTAAAACCAGTACCACAGAGGCAGACTATTTGGACGTTCATGTCACCTGCTCAAATCAAATTGTGTCTACGTCAGTTTACACTAAACCAACTGACAAGAACAACCTTTTGAGGGCCAACAGTCATCACCCAAGACCATTAATCAAGGGCCTACCTAAATCTCAAATGTTGAGATTAGCTAGGATTAACAGTGATAACGCAATGCTGGTGATTCAACTTGATTCTCTAATCAATAGATTCGCTCAAAGAGGATACGACAGGTCCTTATTAGATCAACAGAAGGAAGAGATTCTATCTATGGACATTCGACATACTCCATCTGCCGAACGTGCTGAATCAACCCAACAGATAATCCCATGGAAAACCACATATACCACCACCAGCCCAGTTGTCCAGAGAGCAGTGAGAGCCCTCTGGCCCATAGTGCGAACCGACGAATACCTCAAATGCTTCAGGTCTAAAAGACCCATGGCGTGTTTTCTGAGGGGAAGAAATATCAAAGATAATATAGTCCACTCAGACATAACAGGATTCAGCGACATCTCCCCCTCCAATTTCCTTAAGAAAAAACCCGGATGCTACAGATGCCTAGGGTGCACTACATGCACACACATGCTGACAGGATCTTCCTTTAAGTTTCCCCAGTCCGAGAAAGTGGGACAAATCAAACAAGTCTTGACTTGCACTTCGAAATACATAGTCTACCTCATAACATGCCCATGTGGCATAGGCTATGTGGGGAAGACCATTAGGACAGCAAGAGAACGTATGGCCCTTCACAGGTCTGCCATTAGCCAAGCACTGTCGGGGAAGAAGATCGACCAACCTGTAGCCAGGCACTTCGCTGAGAAGAGACACCCATTAAGCTCACTCAAACATATCCTCATAGATCAAGTACCAGATACCATCCGAGGAGGAGATAGAGGGGGTAAACTCCTCACGCTTGAAGCAAGATGGATTTTTAAACTTAACACCATAAGCCCCATGGGCTTAAATGAGAACATCGCATGGAACTCTCTGCACTAATGTGGTACCGAATACAGATGGATGTACTATGTTGGACTTTAGATTATTGTTTACTGAACCCCTATATTATATAATATGGAGTATTATTGGTTGTCCTTAGATCAAGGGAATCACTATGTAGGCTGATAGATACCCTATATTTATGGTGATACTAAATTGGATTCCACCCCTCTAATACCTGGGTGAGGTGATCACAACATGGATCCTGTGGCCATCAGCACCTCCCTTAGTTAGGCTACCACGGCCCCCTAGCATTAAAGAACCATTGTTCCATATGTTTCATATGTTTTATACATATCACACCCCCATGTAATGCCACTACCTCTATGTCTATGTCTTATAAAAGATTTCACTACTGTATTTTAACACAGACATTTTGTGCACGGGTGCGCCACTTTTTTACTCATTGTTCACTTATTTTGATTCTGACAGCCCCGGCCAGCGCGATCCTATGCGCCGGCTGCTGCCATAGCAACCCGACGCTAGGAAGCGTGACGTCACCCAGAGCGGAACCCGGAAGTCCAGGGAGCGCGAGGGAGACAGAGTGGCCGGCGGCGTCCGTCCTCACGTGTGGTTTGCGGGGTCTCACGGTTTATAAGGTAAGCTTCTAACACACACATCACATACACCTTGAAGAAGGGGCGATGGGCCCCGAAACGTCGGTTTACTTATGTATCTTGTGATGCTTTGAATACACTCACTTTGATTGACTAAACCCTGGAGTGCCGCTGATTTCTTTCTGCTTATATATATATATATATATATAAAGAAATTCCCCAGGTGTTTATTAACTGATATGCCTGTGTGTGGTTTCTGACTCTTTAAAAGAGTGAGACAGGGCCTAAACCTATGACCGAAGCATACTGTGCATTTAAAATTCAAAAGATGCCTGAGAGCAATGCTCAGATTTTTGTAAGTTAGTGTAGGGACTGACCAAATGGGAATGGCCGTGAAGGGGCTGGTCAGATTAACAAACTATTGCAATATTTTGGAACTAACATTCCCAGAATTCAGATGAATTGCAGTTTGAAGTGTTAATATTAGGTGAGTGCTGAATTTGTATGATTATTTTATTTAAATAGTGTGGTCACAAACAGGGGCAGCAGAATGGGGGGGGGGGCAAGGGTGCAGCATCCACCCATACCCGCACGCCTGTGCAGTCACCAGCTTCAGCGCTGCCTGCGCTGTTGTATTAGCAGCGGTGCGTCCGGCACTGTTACTTTAATGTAACCCAGCAGCAGAGCCGGCACTAGCTGCTCAGCGTTGTCCGCGATGCAGGGAAGCGCGGCCTGGAAAGGCGCTCTCCCTGCTCCGCTGCTTGCTGCACCTGTCACACTGCTGACAGGTTGTGGCAAGCCACAGCAGTGGAGGAGGGAGCACTTCACCGCGATTGCCTGACTGGGGTCTTCTTCTCTCCCCTCAGAGGCCGACAGCGCTATTTGAACTAGCGCTAGGTGAGGCAAGGAAGGGGGGGCAGATATTTACTAAGCCAGCTGGTGAATGCTGAGGGGCTGGGACAAGTAAAAAAGCAGGTGCACGTACAGCGGAGAGTGTGACTGATGACTAAGCAGTAGAGAGGGGGGTTTACAGTAAGCACTGGTTCTACAGGGGCCATGCTAGTACTGATGTTCGCGGCTGCAGACATGTGTCTGGGTAAGAAGGAGCAGCTCGGAGCTGGGATTCTCAATGCCAGTGGCCCCCTCTGCCAGCATTTTATCATTATATCCAGATTGTAGTTACCGCCCAGCATGGGGGTTGTATGCCCCCCTCCCCCACTCTGAAGTAGCAGCCTCGCAGGCGAACCACCTAGATCTCCCGACAAACTCAACTTCCTCTCTTCACTCCTCTGTATGCAGCCTCGCCCCCAGGTCTCCTGCTGCTGCTCCTCCGTTCTCCTTCCCCTGGCTGGACTGGATAGAGGCTCTCACAAGATTCCAGGTGTGCCTCTTTCCCCTATGTCCACATGTGTGCCTCTTTCCCCTATGTCCCCATTGTGCCTCTCTCCCCTATGTCCCTATGTCGGCCTCTTTCCCTATATCCCCATGTGTGCCTCTTTCCCCTATATCCCCATCTGTGCCTCTTTCCTCTATGTCACCATGTGTGCCTCCTTTCCCCATGTCCCCATGTGTGCATCTTGCCTCTGTGTCCCCATGTGTGCCTCTTTCCTCTATGTCCCCATGTGTACCTCTTTCTCCTGTGTCCTTATGTGTGCCTCTTTCCCTATATACACATGTCTGCCTCTTTCCCCTATATCCACATGTCTTCCACTTTCCCCTGTGTCCCCATCTGTGACTGTCCCTTGTGTCCTCATGTGTGACCTTTTCCCATGTGTCCCCATGTGTGCCTCTTTCCTCTATGTCCCCATATGTGCCTCTTTCCCTATATCCACATGTGCGCCTCTTTCCCCTGTGTCCCCATGTGTGCATCTTTCCCCTGTGTCCCCATGTGTGCCTCTTTCTCCTATGTCCCCATGTGTGCCTCTTTCCTCTATGTCCCCATGTGTGCCTCTTCCCCCTATATCAGCTATGTTTCTGCCACCCTTCCAACTGTGCCTCTACCCTTCCCCCTTCTATGCCTCAGTCCTCTTTCCCTTTAGTGCCTCTGCTCACTTTCCTATATACTGTACAGGGGCTCTACTAGGCATAATGTGTAATGTGTAACGGGCTCTACCAGGCATAATGTGTAAGGGGCTCTTCCAGGCGGAATGTGTAACGTGTAAGGGGCTCTACCAGGCGTTATGTGTAACGAGCACTACCAAGCGTAATGTGTAACGGGCTCTGCCAGGCGTAATGTGTATAGTGGTGTCTACCAGGCATAATGTGTATAGGGGCTCTACCAGGCGTAATGTGTACAAGCGGCTCTACCAGGTGTAATGTGTGTAATGGGCTCTAACTGGCATAATGTGTGTAGTGGGCTCCACCAGGTGTAATGTGTACAAGGGGCCACTCCCAGCTGCTCCATAGAGTTCCATACAGCTGCAAGAGACCTGTTTAAGGTGGCCAGGAGATAGGGGTGCCAAATTGAGGTTTTATCTTGGCCCCCCCAACCAAAAAACGTTCTGACTCCCCTGGTCACAAATACCACTGGCACCGCGGATGTATGAGTGCTGTGGGTTCTAGCCTATTGTTTATATAAAATGTTTGTGGTCGCACTTCATCTTGCACCCCTATTGTCCATATGTAAACTAGATGTTAAGAAAGTCCCCAGGTGTTTATTAACTGATATGCTTGGGTGTGGTTCCTGTCTCTTTAAAAGAGTGAGACAGGGCCTAAACCCATGATAGAAGCAGACTGTGTATTTAAAATCCAAAAGATGCCTGAGAGCAATGCTCAGATTTTTGTAAGTCAGAGTAGGGACTGACCAAATGGGAAAGGCCGTGAACTGGCTGGTCAGCTTAACAAACTATTGCAATATTTTGGAACTAATAATCCCTGAATTCAGAAGAATTACAGTTTGAAGTGATAATATTAGGTGAGTGCTAAATTCGTATGAATATATACATATATATATATATCTGCCAGAAAATATGAAAAGAGCAGGGAGCGCCAATAGTGCATTAAAAGTGTAAACAATTTATTTAAAACACATCCACGGTAATCAAGTAAAAACCCGTACCGTAAAAGGCGGTTAAACCACCGCTTGTATAACCAGCATGAAATTATCCCACAGTGCAAATCAGCGTTCGGGATTCAGTGTCCGCACGTCAGACCACGCCCATACGCGTTTCGTCATCAGACTTCGTCAGTGGGCTTGGTCTGAAGTCACAATCACATTATTTAAATACCTGCCACAGCATTCTGATTGGCCAGTGCAAAATGTGTTAAAACACCACAAATAATCCATACAGCAGCATACCCCCAT
This sequence comes from Pseudophryne corroboree, assembly GCF_028390025.1. Classification (NCBI taxonomy): domain Eukaryota; kingdom Metazoa; phylum Chordata; class Amphibia; order Anura; family Myobatrachidae; genus Pseudophryne; species Pseudophryne corroboree. Next base: position 423,497,584 of record NC_086446.1, on the reverse strand, counting down.
GATGGATTCAAATACTACATTTTATACACACTTAGGCAATATAAAACGAATTCATAAGGCATCAAAATACAATAATATGTACATAGCATCAACATTAAAAAAATAAATAAAAAAATGTATATTGAAATATAATCATACAAACGTGTACAAACAACGCCAGGGACTGATCATATTTAAACTATTCAAATATCTAAAAGATGGATAATCTCGTAATCTACGATATCCTATGTATACACTGTAATATAATAAGTAATAGTAACTCTGCCCATAAATACATCACTTTTCATAAACTAGAGACTATATTGGAGTAGTGTGAGTGGTGTTCACTTCTATATGTCACATACTGATAAACCCTGTGTTGATTATAACCTCGTTACCATTAGTAACCCCACCAAGGTAATTAGGCAGACAGAGATTTTTTCCTGACATCGACAGGTTTAAATGATAAACTAATTATAAAGACATAGCAAATATGCCCATGTCCAAAAAGCTCTTTTTATCATTAACATTTAACCAGGGAGAGACTAAAAAGTTGGTTGAAAATCTTACAACAACCAGAGAAGATTCTTAAATGGAAATATAGTACTATTAAGATTAATGCTCATAGGAACGTCACATAAAAAAGAATGATTTAACAAACTGCACAATAGGCGGAGAGGCCTGACCTATTTGAGGAACGGAGTAAGTTCATACCCCTCATTCAGACCACTTGGATGTAGAGTATTCAGTGTAAGTATCCAAAATGTTTCTCTTTTGTTCAGTATGTTTTCTCTATCTCCGCCACGCTTATCAAGTGGTATGTGCTCCAAACCTATGAATTTTAAAGAGGCTGGATTGCTGCAATGATGCTGCTTGAAATGACGAGGAACACTGTGATTTTCAACATTGTTCCTAATATTTCTTAAGTGCTCTAAAATTCGCAACTTTAGCACTCTCTTCGTCTTACCAATATATCGCATCCCGCATCCACATTCTAACAAATAGACGACGTATGTAGTATTACAGTTGATAAAGTTATTTATTCTAAACTTTTTAACTATACCTGGACTGCTGAAGGTTTTTGTACCTTTTAGTCCGTGTTGACATACCTTACATTTACCACATATATAGAATCCTTTTACTTTAGGCAGCACAGTGCTATTGGATAAACGATCTTCTTTGTTATCCAAGACTGGCAGCAAACTAGGTCTAGATGTTTTTTAAAGTTTTCGCTCGTCTAAACACCATATCTGGTCTTGCTGGTATATGTTGTGATAATACCGGATCCATTTGTAGGATGTGCCAATTTCGTTTGAGGCTCTTCAGAACATCCTCTCATTTTTCACTAGGTTCTTATCCTAACGTTTCTTATACTTAATAAGCTCTGTTCTATCCAGCGCACTTGCTTTTTTAATGGCCGCTTCAAACGTGAGGATAAGAACCTAGTGAAAAATGAGAGGATGTTCTGTCCTTTCGTGACTCAGTTCAATTCATCTAATTACGAAATTCTTGATAAAAGTCCTTCGACTGAAACGTTGAACACTGAGACGCAGTTCGTCTGTTTATTCTACAATACCAAGTCTTGTGAGTGCCGCCATTTGGAGTGTATATATATATATATATATATATATATATATATATATATATATATATATATGCCCTGTGGATGCAGGATACTGGAAGCAGGCAGAGGCACACAGTAACTGGGGGGGGGGGGGGGTAGATGGTGCCGCACACAGGGGGTTGGAGGGCACAAGATGTCATACACACACAGTGGGCACACACCAGGGTGAGGGGGGTAAAGTGTGCCACACACAAAGGCATGGGGTACATGGGGCCATATGCAGGGGATGGGGGGCAGGATATGGCAATGTATTAAAATACATGTAAAGTACTTAGTGTATATCTACCCACACTCTGGCAGCTGAGGACCACTCTCCGGCAGGTGGGTGCGCTGGCTGGCGGCACTGGTTGGCTGGCGGGAGGTGGGGGCAGCCCGCGGGTGTCTGGCAGTGGCAGAAGTGACATGTGCGGCAAACCATGACAGTGCAAGCTGTAACATGCCTAATGCGCTGGCGGGCGGGTCAGCCCTGGTCCTTGCTTTACTGATTGTCTCCCTCACCATTCCCTGGCATAGCGGGAGGGCTGGGAGGTGGGAGAATGCACAGCTCCTCGCTTATCACACAGGAGTGTGTCCAGTACATGCAGCTGCGGTGGTGTAGACAGTGAGTGAAGATCACTTACTGTCTGCACCAGTGCCCTCCTGTGTCTGGCGCTCTATGCTGCCGCATACACAGAGTATGGATCGGGCCAGCACTGCACCACAGTCACACCACTGCCTGCACCCTCGCACCCCCACAGTAGCAGCCAGAGGGAGCACTCTCCACACACCCTGTGGTGGATGGCAGGGATGAGGGCCCCTGGGATAGAGGGGCCCAGGGTAATGTACCCCCTGCCCCCCCTTAATCCGGCTCTGGTTGCAGCAGGAGAGTTGAGTTAACCTGGGTTACTGCTTGAGTAGGTGTGTTGTGACTGTTACTGTGTTAGGGCTCTGCATAGTAGACAGTGCACTGCATATAGCATACTGTAGCTGTGTATAAGAACAGGTGTTGTTCTTTGTCTCTAAGACTGTGTACTGCCATACACTACTGCTATATATCCTCTGTATGTGATCCAAAGCAAAAAATATATTTCTAATGGTGCGTCACTCTGACTACTAGTAGAGCGGCTGCCGTACACTATTTCTATTGGTACGTCACTCAGTGATGACTAGTACTGCAGCTGCCGTATACTGCTGCTATATATCTGTGTGTGATCCAAAGCCAAAAATATATTTCTATTATGTATATGAAAGGGTTGCTCTGTCTGCTATATATCCTCTGTATGTGATCCAAAGCAAAAAATATATTTCTATTAGTGCATCACTCAGTGACTACTAGTACAGTGGCTGCTGTACACTACTGCTATATATCCTCTGTATGTGATCCAAAGCAAAAAATATATTTCTAATGGTGCGTCACTCTGACTACTAGTAGAGCGGCTGCCGTACACTACTGCTATGTATCCTCTGTGTGTGATCCAGAGCAAGAAATATATTTCTATTGGTACGTTACTCAAGGACGACTACCAGTACTGCTGTACACTACTGCTATATATCTGTGTGTGATCCAAAGCAAAAAAATATTTATATTGGTGCATCACTCAGTGATGACTAGTATTGCAGCTGCCGTATACTACTGATATATATCTGTGTGTGGTCCAAATCCAAAAATATATTTCTATTATGTATTTGAAAGAGGTGCTCTGTCTGCTGTATCTGAAAGGGGTGATCTGTCTGTCCATCCAGGGGATCCACCCCAGTGTAAAATTAAAATAATAAAAGCTAAAAACAAAAAGCCTAAAATTATATTAAAAAAAACATCTATTTTTTTGTTTGTGCTGTACCTCAGTGTACTATACAATTTTTATTTTATTTTCATAAGTACTGTGACACTGCTGGTCAGACCGCAATATATTATTTCCTACTCATAAACGCATTGTGCGACGCTGTCGGTATAGTCAACCGCAGTGTGTAATTATTATTACATATATTTCTGATTCATTTGTGCAACACTATAACCGCTGGTATGTGATATAAAAAATACTTCTACATATTTTTAACTAATTTGTGCGACACTGTAACCGCAGTGTGTGATATAAAAAAATTATATATTTTGATTTAAATTAATATTTTGTGCTGTGTCATCCCAGTATAAATCCAGGGACTGCAGCAGCTCCGTCCATCTAGGGGTATTCTGTCAGTCCACTCAAAATAAAAGACATCTTTTTTTATATGTTGTGTTGTATCCTCCTAGAATACATCCAGGCGTGCTGCTACATTTTTTTATAATGACCAATTAAATGGACAAGGGATCATAAAGGCCTCCTGCTGCATTAGGCATCCAAAGACGCAGCAGCAATGCTAACTTGTCTGTCTCTGAATCATCCCATATCTTCATATAAACTTAAACATATTGCGGCTAATTCTGAGTTGGGAGTACAGCCAAAAAAGCAAGTACAGTAACTGCACCTGGACAAACCATGTTGCACTGTAAGAGGTGCAAATACATTTACAATATTTATTTATACGCAGGGTAAATACTGACTGCATTTGCACAAATACTGGACAGCTCTATTTTCAATTAGGATTTGGGTTTAGACACAGGGCCTGATTCAAGTTTGTTAGCAAACCAAAAAAACACACAACTGGGCAAAACCATGTTGCACTGCAGGTCGGGCAGATGTAACATGCGCAGAGAGAGTTAGATTTGGGTGGGGTGTGTTCGTAAATTGCAATGTAATCTCTGCATCTTTTAAATCTGCCCCACTTGCAGTGCAACGTTTTGTTTTTGCATTGCTTCCAACTCAGAATCAGTCAGATTATCTGTCTACCTTTCATTTTCATCTGTTTTCTCTATATTGTTAGTATCTGAATTAGGGTCAAACCCGCAACAGATACATATCCGTATAATTCGAAACAGTGTAGAATCTGACATTAATAAAGGAATATTACACTATGCAGCATAAAGCGGTACAAGTAATTATAACAACCCCTCCTTATACTGGAGAAAATTGCCCTCTTCTTGACAGTGTTTATTACATGTTACGCTTTTATAGTATGTTGCTGGGAGCCTTCTACTCATAATCCAATCAGTATGGGACAGTGAACCACAGTTACTGCAGCTGGGATTTTTTGTAGCATCTAATGCAGCTGGTGCAGCAGAGGTCATATCCAATATAAAAGTAAATTCCTATTACTGTCAGATCCACTCTTTACAAATCTGATCTCATTGAGGAGTGATAGAGATATTTCTCTTGTATTATATCGCATGCGCTTGTGTCTGCCAATCTGTGTGTTTTTATATTGTGTATGAAAATTGTTTTTATAGAACTTTGTGTTCCTTCAGGAATATTCCAACTGATCTAGGAATTGATGGTTCCAACAGTACAATGTAAATGGGACAGCTCTGATCAGTATAGGTTGGCCACCTACCAAGATCTTTTGTTATTAATAAGTCTACAGAATCTACAGAGCTATAATTCAGATGTGGACAAATTGTTGGTAACCTTCCTCAAAAAATAAAGAACTTGAAACTGGCAAAAGTAATTAACATCTATCATTGATTATTCAATATTTAATAGAAATCAAACTTTGCATTTGATTTTTGATTCAACAAAATATTTGGAATAATAAAACAAATTAAATTGGCATGTATAAAAATGACGAGACTCTTAACATATTTGTTGCACAACCTTTAGAGGTAATGAGGCAATTTCTACAGTTCTAAATGAGACTTCTGCTTCTGTCAAAAATTAGTTTGACCCACTTTTCCTGAGAAAACTGCTACAGCTGTCTCAGATGTGATGGGTGCCTTCTCCAAACTACATGTTTTAGCCCTTTCCATAGATGTTTGATACAATTTAGATCAGGGCTCATAGAAGGCCACTTCAGCATAATTCAATGTTTTCTGTTTATCCATTCTTGGGTGCTTTTAGCTGAGTGTTTTTGGACATTATCCTGTATGAGGACCCATAACCTGCGACTGAGACAAAGCAAAGCAGAACCAAAACATAGCGAAGCCTCATATTCCATGCTTAACAGTGGGTATGGTCTTTGAAAGCTTCAGTGAAGATAGAGCTAATGTGACTGGCCAAAAAGCACCAGTTTTGACTCATCTGTTTGAAGAACATTCTGCGAGACACATTGGGGTAAATTTACTAAGATTCGTAATTCTCCCGATTTGGTGGGAGAATAATCACGAATGACATCGAAAGTGTAAAACTGCAACTTTTTGAATTTGTTACGATGGATTTACTAAGCTGCCGTATTTTGCCTTTTCGGGTTTTCCGATGTCGATGTCATTCGTTTTTTTTTTCATTTTTTTACGGCAGTGATTAGCAAAACACTGCCGACTTTTTTACAATGAATCTCGGCCGGATCTGTGTGATCCGTGCTGGGGTTCATTTTTTTTTTTTTTTTTTTAAATTAAACACTGTAAAATCCCCCAAAAAAATTGCGTGGGGTCCCCTCTCCTAAGCATAACCAGCCTCGGGCTCTTTGAGCCGATCCTGGTTGCAGAAATATGGGGAAAAAATTGACAGGGGTTCCCCCATATTTAAGCAACCAGCATCGGGCTCTGCGCCTGGTCCTGGTTCCAAAAATACGGGGGACAAAAAGAGTAGGGGTCCCCCGTATTTTTAAAACCAGCACCGGGCTCCACTAGCTGGACAGATAATGCCACAGCCGGGGGTCACTTTTATATAGTGCCCTGCGGCCGTGGCATCAAAAATCCAACTAGTCACCCCTGGCCGGGGTACCCTGGGGGAGTGGGGACCCCTTCAATCAAGGGGTCCCCCCCCCAGCCACCCAAGGGCCAGGGGTGAAGCCCGAGGCTGTCCCCCCCCATCCAATGGGCTGCGGATGGGGATGCTGATAGCCTTTTGTGATAATGAAAAGATATTGTTTTTAGTAGCAGTACTACAAGGCCCAGCAAGCCTCCCCCGCATGCTGGTACTTGGAGAACCACAAGTACCAGCATGCGACGGAAAAACGGGCCCGCTGGTACCTGTAGTACTACTACTAAAAAAATACCCAAAAAAAGACAAGACACACACACCGTGAAAGTAAAGATTTATTACATACATGCACACAAACATACATACATACTTACCTTATGTTCACACGCAGGTCGGTCCTCTTCTCCAGTAGAATCCAAGGGGTACCTGTTGAATAAATTCTACTCACCAGATCGCGGGTCCCAGGGTCCTCGGGGCAACCATTTGTAATCCACGTACTTGCATAAAATAACAAAACGGAAAGCCGAGCCACGAACTGAAAGGGGCCCCATGTTTTCACATGGGACTCCTTTCCCCGAATGCCAGAAACCCACTCTGACTGATGTCTAAGTGGGTTTCTTCAGCCAATCAGGGAGCGCCACGTTGTGGCACCCTCCTGATCGGCTGTGTGCTCCTGTACTGAGTGACAGGCGGCACACGGCAGTGTTACAATGTAGCGCCTATGCGCTCCATTGTAACCAATGGTGGGAACTTTCTGCCCTGCGGTTGACCGAAAGTGACGTCACCGCTGAGCAGAAAGTTCCCACCATTGGTTACAATGGAGCGCATAGGCGCTACATTGTAACACTGCCGTGTGCCGCCTGTCAGACAGTACAGGAGCACACAGCCGATCAGGAGGGTGCTACAACGTGGTGTTCCCTGATTGGCTGAAGAAACCCACTTAGACATCAGTCAGAGTGGGTTTCTGGCATTCGGGGAAAGGAGTCCCATGTGAAAACATGGGGCCCCTTTCAGTGCGTGGCTCGGCTTTCCGTTTTCTTATTTTATGCAAGTACGTGGATTACAAATGGATGCCCCTGGGACCCGCGATCTGGTGAGTAGAATTTATTCAACAGGTACCCCTTGGATTCTACTGGAGAAGAGGACCGACCTGCGTGTGAACATAAGGTAAGTATGTATGTATGTTTGTGTGCATGTATGTAATAAATCTTTACTTTCACGGTGTGTGTGTCTTGTCTTTTTTTGGGTATTTTTTTAGTAGTAGTACTACAGGTACCAGCGGGCCCGTTTTTCCGTTGCATGCTGGTACTTGTGGTTCTCCAAGTACCAGCATGCGGGGGAGGCTTGCTGGGCCTTGTAGTACTGCTACTAAAAACAATATCTTTTCATTATCACAAAAGGCTATCAGCCTCCCCATCCGCAGCCCATTGGATGGGGGGGGACAGCCTCGGGCTTCACCCCTGGCCCTTGGGTGGCTGGGGGGGGGACCCCTTGATTGAAGGGGTCCCCACTCCCCCAGGGTACCCCGGCCAGGGGTGACTAGTTGGATTTTTGATGCCACGGCCGCAGGGCACTATATAAAAGTGACCCCCGGCTGTGGCATTATCTGTCCAGCTAGTGGAGCCCGGTGCTGGTTTTAAAAATACGGGGGACCCCTACTCTTTTTGTCCCCCGTATTTTTGGAACCAGGACCAGGCGCAGAGCCCGATGCTGGTTGCTTAAATATGGGGGAACCCCTGTCAATTTTTTCCCCATATTTCTGCAACCAGGATCGGCTCAAAGAGCCCGAGGCTGGTTATGCTTAGGAGGGGGGACCCCACGCAATTTTTTTTAATAAAATAACAACTTTCCCACCCCTTCCCACTGATATACATGCACGGATCTCATGGATCCCTGCATGCCTATCCAATCACGGGAAAAAAAAGCAGGTCTGTTTTTTTTTAGCACTTTTTTACGAGTTGTAATTTTTCACGGCAGTGTTTGTTTGTTTTTTGCTTTGCACTTCTTAGTAAATTACCGAGATTCATACTTAAACAGCCGCGTTTTGACCGATGGTGTATTCATTTGTATTTTTTTGGTTGGACTTCCATAAAATTACGAATGCCCTCATCACTGCCGTGATTATTGCTTAGTAAATTACCGAGATGACACTTTGATGAAAAAACGGCATCTCGGTCAAAATCGGGACCTTAGTAAATTTACCCCATTGTTACTTGTCAATATGCATTTTAGCAAAATCCAGTCTGGGTTTTTTGGGTTGTGTTTTTAAGAGTGGAGGCCTGATGACTCTGACGTACCCTGACCTTCTTCCATTGAGCCCACTGTTGCTCAAAAATTGTTGAATCTCTTTGGACATTTTCCTCAGCTCTTTATCTACCATTCCACTACCTTTCTGATTTTCCGCTTGCAGTTTTGCCTTCTCTGGTCCATGTTCAGTGTGGTGCACATGATACCAAACAGCAGTGTGATTTTTTTTTAATCTCCATTAAGTGTCTTAATGACTGATTAGAAGATTGCTGTGATATTAATTCAAGAAAGAAATTAGTTTGAAATAGAACTAAAATCCAATTATTTTATCTTTCTAAGGGGTGAATCCTATATAATAAAAGGCTAAGGCTGCTCATCACCTCTGTTATGTGTGCTGGTGGTCAATAGAGGCCGCTCTATGGACCAAATGACTCCTTTAGTTGTAAGTGAAAGTGATAATGCATGGCGATGTTACAGTCTGCTGCCAATTAATAAAAAATATTAATGTGACTGTTTCACACTTGCTGCATATCAAGAGAGGGTGCTGGGGAGAGAGATAGTGGTGGTAGAGGTAAGTTTTTGTTGTGGCAGTTGCCATTTATAACAACCTTTGATATTCAAAATTCACTGGACTTTCTATTCGTTCTTTAGATTTGCACTTACAAGTGTGTGTGTGTGTGTGTGTGTGTGTGTGTGTGTGTGTGTGTGTGTGTGTGTGTGTGTGTATATATATATATTGAGTTGACCAAAGCTGTCCGGCACTCGTAGCTATTGTTGTAAATTGGTATTGGCCCTGAGGACGGAGTTCTTACTCCGAAACATGTCGGCTTTGTGAATAAACACCATGCTTATTTGAATTCTTGGAAGTCAGTCGGATGAGTGCCGCCTATACCACCCTCCACGCTATATATATATATATATATATATATATATATATATATAACAAATGAAGAATAGCGCCTGGACCACTCCTAATTATGACACACTAATAAATTGTTATGGAATTAATTAGAGATATTTGTAACACACCCCATAAATCAATGGGTGGCAGCTCATGCCCAGTACAGGGGAAATAGATAAAAAATAGAGTGCAATAGAGCGCCTGATAGTGTTTGTATATTAAAATATTATTGTATAGCCAGTTCACCCTCTGAGGTGTGTAAAGTGCAATTTAAAAAAAAAAAGAACAACTTAGCTCCTTGGAGGCAGCTTCGATCAGATGATGCTTCAAGTTTTTATAAACAAGAGAATGGACATCTGAATCTGTTCCTATCCTGACGTTAAACACTACTTCAGTGCATTCTATGCAAAGTTAATTTAGTAAATGACTGACCAGCCCAGCCTGGAGCAACACCGCTGCACACTGTTCTCAAGGTCACTGCAGTTACCTCACTGCTTCCACCCACCTCCAAGTATCCCAGGAGAACTCCTATGCAAGTACAGTGTAGGAATCGCGGTAATGAGAAAATAAATCCAGCCCAGGGCACAGAGAGGCAAGGTACAAAGTTAAGTGAACTGCTGAAACAAGTGAGACATCCTCCTCCCAATAAAGCGTGCACCAAGTATCCCAGTTCTCCTGGGATACTTGGAGGTGGGTGGAAGCAGTGAGGTAACTGCAGTGACCTTGAGAACAGTGTGCAGCGGTGTTGCTCCAGGCTGGGCTGGTCAGTCATTTACTAAATTAACTTTGCATAGAATGCACTGAAGTAGTGTTTAACGTCAGGATAGGAACAGATTCAGATGTCCAATCTCTTGTTTATAAAAACTTGAAGCGTCATCTGATCGAAGCTGCCTCCAAGGAGCTAAGTTGTTCTTTTTTAAAAAAATTGCACTTTACACACCTCACAGGGTGAACTGGCCATACAATAATATTTTAATATACAAACACTATCAGGCGCTCTATTGCACTCTTTTTTATATATATATATATATATATATATATATTAGTGATGAGCGGGTTCGGATCCTCGGGATCCGAACCCGCCCGAACTTCACCTTTTTTTTCACGGGTCCGAGCAACTCGGATCCTCCCACCTTGCTCGGTTAACCCGAGCGCGCCCGAACGTCATCATCCCGTAGTCGGATTCTCGCGCGATTCGGATTCTATATAAGGAGCCGCGCGTCACCGCCATTTTTCACTCGTGCATTGGAGATGATCGTGAGAGGACGTGGCAGGCGTCCTCTCAGTTTCTATGTTCAGTTGGCTGCAAATTGTGCTGCAAATATCTGTGCTCAGTGTGCTGCAAATATCTGTGCTCAGTGTGCTGCAAGTGCAAATATCTACGTTCTCTGCCTGAAAAACGCTCCATATCCGACTGTGCTCAGTGTACTGCAAATATCTGTGCTTAGTGTGCTAATTACTTTATTGTGGGGACTGGGGACAAGCAGTATTATATAGTAGGAGGACAGTGCAGAGTTTTGCTGACCAGTGACCAGTGACCACCAGTATTATACGTTCTCAGCCTGAAAAACGCTCCATATCTGTATTGCATTGTAGTATATAGTAGGAGGACAGTGCAGAATTTTGCTGACCACCAGTATAACTATATATATAGCAGTACGGTACAGTAGTCCACTGCTCTACCTACCTCTGTGTCGTCAAGTATACTATCCATCCATACCTGTGGTGCATTTCAGTTTTGCACAGTTTGCTGACCACCAGTATATACTATATAGCAGTACGGTACAGAAGGACACTGCTCTACCTACCTCTGTGTCGTCAAGTATACTATCCATACATACCTGTGGTGTATTTCAGTTTTGCTGACCACCAGTATATAATATATAGCAGTACGGTACAGTAGGCCACTGCTCTACCTACCTCTGTGTCGTCAAGTTTACTATCCATCCATACCTGTGGTGCATTTCAGTTTTGCACAGTTTGCTGACCACCAGTATATACTATATAGCAGTACGGTACAGTAGGCCACTGCTCTACCTACCTCTGTGTCGTCAAGTATACTATCCATCCATACTTGTGGTGCATTTCAGTTTTGCACGGTTTGCTGCCCACCAGTATATAATATATAGCAGTACGGTACAGTAGGCCACTGCTCTACCTACCTATGTGTCGTCAAGTATACTATCCATCCATACCTGTGGTGCATTTCAGTTTTGCACAGTTTGCTGACCACCAGTATATACTATATAGCAGTACGGTACAGAAGGCCACTGCTCTACCTACCTCTGTGTCGTCAAGTATACTATCCATCCATACCTGTGGTGCATTTCAGTTTTGCACAGTTTGCTGACCACCAGTATATACTATATAGCAGTACGGTACAGAAGGACACTGCTCTACCTACCTCTGTGTCGTCAAGTATACTATCCATCCATACCTGTGGTGTATTTCAGTTTTGCACAGTTTGCTGACCACCAGTATATAATATATAGCAGTACGGTACAGTAGGCCACTGCTCTACCTACCTCTGTGTCATCAAGTATACTATCCATCCATACCTGTGGTGAATTTCAGTTTTGCACAATTTGCTGTCCACCAGCATATAATATATAGCAGTACGGTACAGTAGGCCACTGCTCTACCTACCTCTGTGTCGTAAAGTATACTATCCATCCATACCTGTGGTGCATTTCAGTTTTGCACAGTTTGCTGACCACCAGTATATACTATATAGCAGATGGTACAGTAGGACACTGCTCTACCTACCTCTGTGTCGTCAAGTATACTATCCATCCATACCTGTGGTGCATTTCAGTTTTGCACAGTTTGCTGTCCACCAGTATATAATATATAGCAGTACGGTACAGTAGGCCACTGCTCTACCTACCTCTGTGTTGTCAAGTATACTATCCATCCATACCTGTGGTGCATTTCAGTTTTGCACAGTTTGCTGACCACCAGTATATAATATATAGCAGTACGGTACAGCAGGCCACTGCTCTACCTACCTCTGTGTCGTCAAGTATACTATCCATCCTTACCTGTGGTGCATTTCAGTTTTGCACAGTTTGCTGACCACCAGTATATAATATATAGCAGTACGGTACAGTAGGCCACTGCTCTACCTACCTCTGTGTGGTCAAGTATACTATCCATCCATACCTGTGGTGCATTTCAGTTTTGCACAGTTTGCTGACCACCAGTATATACTATATAGCAGTACAGTACAGTAGGCCACTGCTCTACCTACCTCTATGTCGTCAAGTATACTATCCATCCATACTTGTGGTGCATTTCAGTTTTGCACAGTTTGCTGACCACCAGTATATACTATATAGCAGTACGGTACAGTAGGCCACTGCTCTACCTACCTCTGTGTCGTAAAGTATACTATCCATCCATACCTGTGGTGCATTTCAGTTTTGCACAGTTTGCTGACCACCAGTATATAATATATAGCAGTACGGTACAGTAGGCCACTGCTCTACCTACCTCTGTGTCATCAAGTATACTATCCATCCATACCTGTGGTGCATTTGTTTTGCACAGTTTGCTCACCACCAGTATATACTATTAAGCAGTACGGTACAGTAGGCCA